>NC_057801.1:699603961-699651670 GCF_018294505.1 Triticum aestivum
CCGGGGTCGGCGACGAGGGGCGAGGGCGGTGACGTCGACAGGGACGGTGTCGATCGGGGCAGGGCGGCGCGACGGAGGGAAGAAACAGAGAGGGAAAGTGAATTTTTTTAAGTGTTGTATATATAGGATGGACCTTTAGTACCGGTTGGAGCCACCAACCGGTACTAATGGTCTGTTTTGGCCAGGCCAAGCGGCGGGAAGCGCCCCCCCCCCCCTTTAGTACCGGGTCGTGGCACCAACCGGTACTAAAGACCCCCTCTTTAGTACCGGTTGCAGCCACCACCCGGTACTAAAGGGGGTGCGCTGGCGCAGTGCGGTGCGGCAAGTTTAGTCCCACCTCACTAGTCGAGGGGCTACCGCACTAGTTTATAAGCCCCAGTGCGGTAGCTCTCGAGCTCCTCTCCTAAGCAGGCCTACTAGGCCTACCTGTTCGGTGCTGTCCTGTGGGCCTACTGGGCCTTTGCGGGCCTGCATCCTGGCCCAATAGAAAGTTGTGTTTCTAGTTGTATGCAGGCCGCTTTGGCCCAGTACGCGGGCTTTTTTATTTTCTTAATTTTTTTTGCTTTATTTATTTTTGTTTTATTTATTTTTGAGTTGTTTTTGCTGTATTTAGAGTTTCTTTCTGAATATTTTTGCTTTAGGTACAAAAAATTACAAACTTTCTTTTAGTGCCGGTAGTTTTCAAATTTGAATAGTTTAAATTTTGAATTATTTGAAATTTATGTGAGTCACTAGTTTGTGAATAACTTAACTTTGAAAAAAAATTAGTGATTCTTTTTTCTTATGTTTAATATTATTGTGTTTTATCATTATATTCAATTTGGTAATGCTTAGGTTATTTAAAAAATGAAATGCCTTTGTAACAGATGAGTTTTCGTCCGAAACCCTGATACTTCAAAAAAGATTGTTCATTTTGTACACGAAGTGCATCCAGTTTTTGCCGTAACCCTCTCTACTTTTTTGCACATGCTACGTGGGTGAAATTATGATACCATGCCAACTTTCAACCTTTTATGAGTCCATTTGAAATGCTTTTCAATTTCAGGGTCATTTAGCTGGAAAAAATTAATAAATACATGAAAGAATTTGTTTGCACATAAAATTTCTTCGCGTTTCAAATGCCAAAACACATAACTACCCTAACTATTACAGAGATTCCCTCCTGGGTGTGAAACACAGAAGAAAATGAAGATAGTGAAGCCGATCACATCCCGGATCTTTGGGTGTGAAACTTTTTCTTCGCGTGTGTCCCTTTGCACCGTAGCCATGGAAAATCTTCATCATTTAACTGGATGCTCGGGTCAATATTCACTGTGAATGGAGCAATTTCATCAAACTTTTCATAATCTTCTGACATGTCTGTCTTGTCATCCACTCCCACGATGTTTCTTTTCCCTGAAAGAACTATGTGGCGCTTTGGCTTGTCGTATGATCCATTCGCTTCCTTATCTTTTCTTTTTCTCGGCCTGGTAGACATGTCTTTCACATAAAAAACCTGCGCCACATCATTGACTAGGACGAATGGTTCTTCTGCATATGCAAGATTATTGAGATCCACTGTTGTCATTCCGTACTGCGGGTCTTCCGTGACCCCGCCTCGTGTCATATTGACCCATTTGCACCGAAACAAAGGGACCTTCAAACCACCTGCATAGTTAAGTTCCCATATGTCCTTTATGTAACCATAATATGTTTCCTTTCCCGTGTTGATTGTTGCATCAAAGCGGACACCACTGTTTTGGTTGGTGCTCTTCTTATCTTGGGCGATCGTGTAAAATGTATTCCCATTTATCTGGTACCCTTTGAAAGTCATTATATTCGAAGATGGTAACTGGGACAGCGAGTATAGGTCATCTTCAATATCGCCATCATGCATGGCACGTTTCTGTAACCAACCGGCGAAAGTCCTTGTTTGTTCACGTGTAATCCAGTCATCAGACTTCTCCGGGTGTTTGGAGTGTAGAAAATTCTTGTGTTCCTCCATATACGGAGCCACCAAGGCGGAATTCTGTAGAACTGTGTAGTGTGCTTCAGTGAGAGAATGCCCGTCCATACATATTATTTGATCCCCTCCTAGCGTGCCTTTTCCATCCAGTTTGCCCTTATGCCGCGATTCAGGAACACCAATCGGCTTAAGGTCAGGAATAAAGTCAATACAAAACTCAATGACCTCCTCATTTTCATGGCCCTTCGCGATGCTTCCTTCTGGCCTAGCACGGTTATGAACATATTTCTTCAAGACTCCCATGAACCTCTCAAAGGGGAACATATTGTGTAGAAATACAGGACCCAAAACGTTAATCTCTTCGCAAAGGTGAACTAGGACGTGCGTCATGATGTTGAAGAAGGATGGTGGGAACACCAACTCAAAACTGACAAGACGTTGCACCAAATCATTCTGGTATGATTTCTGGATCGATTACCTTCTGAGAGATGGCATTGAGGAATGCACATAGCTTCACAATGGCTAATCGAACGTTTTCCGGTAGAAGCCCCCTCAATGCAACCGGAAGCAGTTGCATCATAATCACGTGGCAGTCATGAGACTTTAGGTTCTGGAACTTTTTCTCTGCCATATTTATTATTCCCTTTATATTCGACGAGAAGCCAAATGGTACCTTCATGCTGAGCAGGCATTCAAATAAGATTTCCTTCTCTTCTTTGGTAAGAGCGTAGCTGGCCTGACCCTGATGTATGCCGTCTTTTCCGTGCATACGTTGCTGGTCCTCCCATGCCTCTGGTGTATCTTTTGTCTTCCCATACACGCCCAAGAAGCCAAGCAGGGTCACGCAAAGATTCTTCGTCACGTGCATCACGTCGATTGCGGAGCAGACCTCTAGGTCTTTCCAATAGGGCAGGTCCCAAGATATAGATTTCTTCTTCCACATGGGCGCGCGTCCGTCAGCGTCCTTCGGAACAGGTTGTCCGCCAGGACCCTTTCCAAAGATTACCTTCAAATCCTTGACCATATCATGTATATCAGCATCAGTACGGTGGCGAGGCTTTGTCCGGTGATCCGCCTCACCTTTGAAATGCTTGCCTTTCTTTCTTATGGGATGCCTGCTCGAAAAAAATCGACGATGTCCCAGGTACACATTCTTCCTACAACTCTCCAAATATATACTGTCAGTATCATCCAAACAGTGCGTGCATCTGCGGTATCCCTTGTTTGTCTGTCCTGAAAGGTTACTGAGAGTAGGCCAATCATTGATGGTCATGAACAACAACGCCTTTAGGTGAAATTCTTCCTGTCCGTGCTCATCCCACGCACGTACACCTGTTCCATTCCACAGCTGTAATAGTTCTTCAACTAATGGCCTTAGGTACACATCAATGTCGTTGCCGGGTTGCTTAGGGCCTTGGATGAGCACTGGCATCATAATGAACTTCCGCTTCATGCACAATCAAGGAGGAAGGCTATACAAACATAGAGTCACAGGCCACGTGCTATGATTGCTGCTCTGCTCCCCAAAAGCATTAATGCCATCTGCGCTTAGACCAAACCATACGCTCCTTGGGTCACCTGCAAACTCCTCCCTGTACTTTCTCTCGATTTTTTTCCACTGCGAACCGTCAGCGGGTACTCTCAACTTTCCGTCTTTCTTACAGTCTTCTCTGTGCCACCGGATCGCCTTCGCATGCTCTTTGTTTTGGAACAAACGTTTCAACCGTGGTATTATAGGAGCATACCACATCACCTTGGCAGGAATCTTCTTCCTAGGGCGCTCGCCCTCGACATCACCAGGGTCATCGCGACTGATCTTATAACGCAATGCACCACATACCGGGCAAGCGTTCAAATCCTCGCACGCACCGCGGTAGAGGATGCAGTCATTAGGGCATGCATGTATCTTCTGCACCTCTAACTCTAGAGGGCAGGCAGTCTTCTTTGCTTCATACGTACTCTCGGGCAATTCGTTGTCCTTTGGAAGCATATTCTTTATCATTACCAGCAACTTTCCAAATCCCTTGTCAGATACACCATTCTTTGCCTTCCATTGCAGCAATTCCAGTGTGGTGCCCAACTTTTTTTTGTCAGCTTCGCAATTCGGGTACAACAATTTCTTGTGATCCTCTAACATGCGCTGCAACTTCTTCCTCTCTAAATCACTTGCGCAGTTTCTCTTTGCATCGGCAATGGCCCGACCTAGATCGTCAGCGGGCTCATCTGATGCCTCTTCTTCAGCTTGTTCCCGCATTGCCGACTCAGCTTCTTCCTCCATTGTTGTATCATCATATTCAGGGAACCCATGGTCAGGATAGATGTCGTCGTCCTCTTCTTCTTCATTGTCTTCCATCATAACCCCTCTTTCTCCGTGCTTGGTCCAAACATTATAGTGGGGCATGAAACCGGACTCAAATAGGTGGGCGTGAATGGTTCTTGACGTAGAGTAATTGTGACCATTCTTACAGCCAGCACATGGACAAGGCATAAAACCATCCGCCCGCTTGTTTGCCTCAGCGGCAAGTAGAAAAGTATGCACGCCATTAATGAACCCGGGAGAGCATCGGTCATCATACATCCATTGTCGGCTCATATCTTCATTATACACAACACCGAATAGACCAAATTAATACAAGTTCATACATAAAGTTCATACATAAAGTTCATATACAACACTTAATTAAATGCAACATACAAATAACTCTCTAGCTAAAGAATTTTAAATGCAACAACAAATGCGATCAAGATCGCAACTAAGGTAACAATTGATCCAACAGCATAATGATACCAAGCCACACTATCAATGGCATATTTTCTAATCTTTCTAATCTTCAACCTCATTTTCTCCATCTTGATCTTGTGATCATCGACGACATCGGCAACATGCAACTCCAATTCCATCTTCTCCCCCTCAATTCTTTTTAATTTTTCTTTCAAATACTCGTTTTCTCTTTCAACTAAATTTAACCTCTCGACAATAGGGTCGGTTGGAATTTCTGGTTCACATACCTCCTAGATAAAAATATCTATGTCAACTTGATGGGCATAATTTGTCATAAACACGAAATGCAACAACTAGTTTTAAAAGAGAATATACCACATCCGAATCATAACAAGGACGAGGGCCGACGGGGACGGATATCAAAACCATGGCACTATGTATAACAAACAACGTACGGGTAAGACAATTATACGAGTAACTATATATCCAAATCACACAAACATCAATTTGGTAATGTAAAACATTCATGAACAAGAGCCTCACCACAAGGTGGTGCCGGCGATGGGACGGTGCGGGCGATCGACGGTGGTTACGACGGAGATTTAGAAGGCACTAAGTAAACCACACCTACATATGCAAACTAAGTGTTATTTTTGACCTCAAATTGCATATAAATCAAATACTAGCAAATGTAATTCCTCCCAAATTAATCACTACACAAAGCATTGCAAGAGCTAATCTAGCAATGAGAGTTGAAAGGACAAAGTTGCTAACCTTTGTGATCATTTGAATGGATGGGGGCCTTAAAATCTTGACAAATTTTGGGCAAAATTTGTGAGGAGCTCGAGGAAGAGAGGGGAAGAACAGAGGAAGTGAGGGGAAAGGGGAAGAACAGAGTGGCTCGGGTGGACGAAGGGTTTATGTACGTCGACCTTTAGTACCGGTTTGTGCCACGAACCGGTACTAAAGGTGCTGGACAGCCCCAGACTGACAACATCCTGCCACCACTCTCTTTAGTACCGGTTCATGGCACGAACCGGTGCTAAAGGTTCGCCACGAACCGGTACTAATGAGAGCGGCCGGCTAGCCGTTGGAACCGGCACTAATGTGTCTCAGATTTGCCTCTTTTTCTACTAGTGTTTGGACTTGACGCCGGCAGGGGGCGCGGACTATGTTCGGCAGGGGCTGGTGACCGCTACTGTGTGCCTGCGGTGGTGGTTGCTCGGCCTTCGATCCCTCTGCTCGTCGTCCGGGTGCTACTTTTGTCGAAGGGTTGGCCCTCTGCCAGCGGCGGTCCATCGCTCGTCTTGCGCCCAGTGCAGCAGGACCGAGCTCGTCTCGCGCCCGACGGCAGGACCGATCTCGTCTCGCTCCCGGGGTTGCAGGACGGATTGATGGAGGCCAGTTTTGGCCGGTCTATTGGGCCTCGGCGCTGAGGGCCACCCAGGGGTGCGAAAGGCGGGGCCTTTCCGCTTGTCTCTTTGGTTGGGGTAGCGGCGGGTCCCAGGTGAGGTGGTGTCAAGGTCTTGAATGCCGGGGCGGCGGCCCTGGTGGTGGTAGAGCGGTGCTCATGGGCAGAGCCCGTGGCTCGGTGCTGCCTGGTGGCCATGGCCGTGTTGGCAGCGTGGTAGCCGGGGTGTGGCGGTGAGCGTTGTCCGGGGTGAAAACCTATTCTATCTTCGGACGGACCGGCGGCGGCGAAGCTCGTTCCCTTCTTGAAGGCGTCGTCGTGGCTCTCATTGCCCGTCGTGTTGCTCCAGGGGAAACTCTGTTCCTCGGAACGAGCGGTGGCAGCGCTCCGGTGTCGTAACCTTCACGAAGGCGCCGCCATGGAGCCCACGGTTTGTCGTATGCGGCTTCATCTCTTCGCTGTGTTCACGGTTTAAGTCCCCGGTTGCTCTTGTAGTGCTAGGGTTGGTGTTGCTGCGCTCAACGCCTATGTATCCCGCCTTGGGTGTGTGCGTGTGTTGTGGAGGCGTGCGTTGGTACCGGGTTGTTGACGATCGTTGCTTTATATGTAAAGCGGGGCGAAAGCCTTTCTCGGTAACACGATTTCGAGGCGTTTAGAAAAATGCCCTGGCCAAAACACCACCTTTCAACAACCGTGTTGTAGTGACTACTGGCATTTAAACTAACCGGATTATGCAAAATAAGAACAAGAAATAAATTTGAATTTTCTGAATAAGTACATGTCAACTGCAGAACGCTGAGCAGAACAAGATGAAATCCCTGATTGAAGGGGTTATCGTTGAATTATGCAGCAACGCCGGCACCTTGCAGCCCAGGAAGATAGTAATCGCGGACTTGGGCTGCTCCAGTGGTCCAAACGCGCTTGCACTGGTATCGATTGCTGTCAACGCGATCCACGCTCACTATCTTCAGTTCCAGCAACCATCACCAGAAGTGTCTGTGCTCCTCAACGATCTTCCTGAGAACGACTTCAACACGGTGGTGAAGAGCCTAGTCACTCTACGTCAAAGCAACAATCCTGTTGTTCTTACTGGTATCACACCAGGGTCGTTTTACGAGCGGCTCTTCACTAGTGAATCTGTGCATCTTATTTGCTCGTCCAATACTTACATTGGCTCTCAAAGGTACGAGTCTGATGCTACTTTGATGGATCGATCCTGTTGCATTACTCATCGACTCTGTAAGCAAAACCTTATCCTTGCAGGCTCCAGAAGATCTAAAAAGGAATCTCATCCCAGCATATGACATTGATGAGCATTCTAGGCGTGAAAGACTTCCTATAGTGCTTGAGGCTTATGCAAAACAATACAGGAAATATTTCACACTTTTTTTGGAGCTGAGAGCCAAAGAGTTGGTCTCAGGAGGCCGAATGATTATTTCGCTGCTAGGGAGACGTTCTGATATAATCACCACCAAATTCCCTTTCCTTCTAGAAATTGTAGCTCAGATTCTATGTGTCATGGTCTCAGAGGTACATTTCTTTACTTTCTTTTCTAGCATGCATCTTTGGCGATCAAAGGTGCGATCATTTTTTTTGACCGAAGTTTTTTATTCAAAATTTTTTTTTTGACCGAAGCAAAGGTGCGAGCATTATATTTGACCTCATGATCTTATGGTTATATTAACAGGGTGTATCGACAAAGAAAAGTTTGATTCTTTTTATGGGCTAATGCATGAACCTTCGCTCAAAGAGCTGAGAGAGATCATCCAAGAAGAGGGTTCCTTTTCAATCAGGGAGATGCGGGAGCATGACCCTAGAACCGATATAAACAAGACTCTCAGCACCCCAGGCATATTCGCGGGATTTCTGAGATCTTTGTTTGAGCCGGTAATAGTCCAACATTTTGGATATGTCATGGATGAATTCGTGAGGACCGTGGAGCGGCGGTATATCCTAGAGGGAAGCTTGCAAGAGGAGCGTGCCAAGTGCCCTTATGCTATGCTGGTCGTATCCCTCGCAAAGGCATGATTATCAGGTACCTAAAGGTGCATCACATTTGATGATAGTGAAACTGATGCTTTCTTTGAGGCCAAATGTGTGTCCATTTGATTATGTAAACTACACATTGTGATGTTAGCTTTGTATCTCTCAACATGGCATGACATGTTTGTAAAATTGAATATCAAATTCAATCATATTTGCTGGAGACGGGAAAAACTAAATACATGCTGAAATAATATTTCCATTATCGTTGCCAAGTGTTTGTATTTTCCCCTTATCCGATAATGTGTTTGACTTTGGTATTGTAGTTCTCGTGTGGTATAGGAATTCCCTTCTGTTCATATGGTAGTTTGAAGAACACAATAGGACTCTTCACTAGTACAGAACATGCCATCTCTAGTAGCTAAAGAAAAAAACATTAACGGCGAAGAACATTGACCATATTATTGCCCCTTTAGCCTTTCTACTTGCTGGCCCAAACAGTAGAGACAGGTAACAGATTGAGGAGCACATTGTCCATATTATTGAGCATAGAAAAAGAGAAGTTGAACTTCCACTGCAAGCGAACCCATGGCCTCAAAATAACAAATATGCTGATATAAAACAAACTCTGGTAGTGATATGTTGTTAATGTATTATATCCTGATTTGAATTTGACCTAATATTTCAGTCAACATTTCTATTAGCTGCTCTTTGTTGATAAGCACGTTGACCCATCTGTTTCACCAAATAATTAAGCAGCCAGAAGAGCCATCCCCAGTTAGAATAAAAAACAAGAGCTGAACTTCCAGGACATCTCAGTCTCACCATCTCTTTCCTAATCTTGCTCTCTCAGGTTCAAGGTCTCTGGAGGTTAGCCCTGCTGCAAGCAAAGCCATGTCTTCCAAACAGAGATGTGAATATGAATCAAGGTCAAGGGGAAACTAGCTATGCTCACAAATCAACTTTTCAGGCAATTTCTTCTCTCTTAATTTGCTCATGAGTGTTGTTTCTATGGTCCCTTCTCCTGAAACTTGGCTTCTGAAGACTGTCTCATCAAGAATCTTCTCATAGCATATCTTATATTACTAACAACTAAACTAAGATCATAATGAAAAAATAATAATTTTGGAAACGGTTAAACCTGATAGAAGCAGCGATCGTCGAACTATGCAGCAACACCACCACCTTGTCGTACGGGGAGACGGTGATCGCGGACTTGGTCTGCTCCTCTGGCCCAAACGTGGTAGCACTGGTGTCAATCGCTCTCGAGGCCACCTGCAGCCACTTTCTTCATTTGCGGCAGCCACCCCCAGAAGTCTCTGTACGCCTTAATGATCTCCCATACAATGGCTTCAACTTGGTGGTGTAAAGCTTGGTTGGCAAATCGGCGAGCCTGTTGTTGTAACTGGTGTTGTACCAGGGTCATTCTATGAGAGGCTCTTCCCTAGTGGCTCGGTGCATATTTTCTGTTCATCCAACAGCTTTCATTGGCTCTCAAAAGGTATCAACTTGACACCACTCCAGTAGCATTTGTCCCTTCACCATCTGATCTTTCAGAGGTACAGGCTCAAGATTTAAGGATAAACCAAATCCCGGTGTATGACATCAATGGGAATGTCAGGTGTGAAAGACTCCCAGTGGTCGCTGGAGCTTATGCACGACAATTCAGGAAAGATTTCACACTTTTCCTGCTGCTGAGAGCCAAAGAATTGGTTCCAGAAGGTCGGATGGTTGTTTCCCTCCCAGGGAGGCGTTCTGATGAGCCTCTTTGTACATACCGGTGCATGGACCTTCTGATGAAGAGCTGAGAGGGATCATCCAAGAAGAGGGCTCCTTCTCAATCACAGAGATGTGGGTGCACGACCCTACAAGCGGCCTCCTCACCCTAAACAGGATGGTGAATAGTCTGAGAGCTGCATTCGAACAAATAATAGTCCAGCATTTTGGCTTGTCCGGAGAGGTCATGGATGAATTTGCGAGGACCAGCGAGAAGCACTTGAGCCTGCTTCGCAGCTCACAAGTCAAGCATACCAAAAACCCGAGCTGGTTGTATCACTCACCAAGGCATGACAGGACAACTGGCGTGTTACTGCTGCTAGCCTGTATCTCACACCAATTCGTGATATGTCTGTAAAATTCAACGTCAAACTTAATTGGATCTGTGAGATTCGAAAATGGCAAATATCTGCTGAAATTGGATTCTGAGACATATTTTTTCATTGTTTCAGCAAAGTATCTATCTCACAGCGCAATTGAGTGACACTGAAGCTCTACAGAAGTACAAGATATTGCCTTCTGTTCCATGATAATTTTGTAAGAATATAAACAAAACTCCTATGATATATTATAGGATATTATTTCATTATATTTCCTTTCGACGCATCATGAATTGAAGACTGTATACGTGCTGGTTTGTTATTCGGCTTCTTGATGTACGTGCATTTCTTCTGCACTTGCTTGTTTCCATTGGCAAATGCATTGTATAGCAGCATAAAGCACAAAAAAAAACTCGAAGGCACAATCATGTACACCAATGAATTTATCTCCAAAAGAAAGGTTGCATTTGTACTGCTCTAAATTATCTGAAATGCTTGCTTTTTTTTTCATTGGATCGCATGCTAACAGTTTAACCAGATGAAAATAATAAGTGTGCTAGTCTAAAATAAATAATTGTCTTTACTAGTGACAGGTTGTCAGTATTATATCCTGATCCTGTCACCAAATAGGTGGTGGATATTCAAGGACACGTTGAAACAATATGCTAACAACTCTGGCGTTAAACGGTTTGGATTATTTACCCAGTGCATTAATTCATTCATATGCCTGGCCACCAATTATTTGGCTGCTTGATGTATATGCATTAGTTCCGTAGTTGCTTGTGAAGAATCCAATTCCAGAAGGTATGTCTGCATAGCACTAAACAAAAACTAAGTGAACGGTGGGTGTAAATAAAGAACTCTACATATTACTACTTACTACACAACAAAATGTTGCATCGGTGCTGCTCTAGAATGTCTACTTCATTGGATTCCATTTTGATAATTTAACCACATACAAATGACAAGCCTGCCAATTAAAAAAATGTCGCGTCTGCTAGTGACAGGCTGTTTGTACTATATGCTGATCAGAATTTGACCAACCATTCATGTCTTTCCATCATCCTTTTGAGCTTTTAAAAACCCAACCTTTCAACTCAAGCAGTTTAAGTGTTGATTGAACTCATTGCCTTCCCAATCTGGTTCTTGCAGATTAAGGACTCTACCCTAGCTTTGTTCCAAGCAAAGTCATGACCTCCAAGCAGATGGTGCATATGAATCAAGGACAAGGGGAAACAAGCTATGTTCGCAACTCCGATATTCAGGTGCCTTCTCTTATCTCGATTAATTCATCGATCTATGCTAACCTGTTCTTTGGCTCTTGCCTTCTCAATACATCATTTCATTGCTGAGATTGAAAAGAATTTTTAGTGAAGTTAAGAAGCATACCATTTAGCTAAAGGATTAAACAAGATTTTCTGAAGAGTGAAGAGTTAAAACTCTATTGCAGAATGCTCTGCAGAACAGGCTGAAGCCCCTGATAGAAGCGGCCATCGTTGAGTTATGCAGCAGCACTAACACCTCGTTCCCCGAAAAAATGCTGATCGCGGACTTGGGCTGCTCCTCTGGACCAAACGCGCTAGCACTGGTATCGATTGCTGTCGAGGCCATCCATAGCCACTGCCTTCAGTTACAGCAGCCACCACCGGAAGTGTGCGTGCTCCTCAACGACCTGCCTGACAACGATTTCAACACTGTGGTGAAGAGCCTGGTCATGCTCCATCAAAGCAACAAGCCTGCTGTTGTGACTGTTGGGATCACGCCGGGGTCGTTTTATGAGAGGCTCTTCACTAGTGGCTCCATGCATCTTTTCTGCTCGTCCAACAGCCTGAATTGGCTCTCAAAGGTGGGAGTTTGATACTGCTCGATGGATCGATCCATTTCCATTAACTTTTGATTCTGTAAGCAAAATCTTATCCCTTACAGGTTCCTGAAGATCTAACGAGGAACCGGATTCCGGCTTACGATGTTGATGAGCATGCTAGGAGTGAAAGGCTCCCTATGGTCTTTGAGGCTTATGCACAACAATTCAGGAAAGATTTCACACTTTTCTTGGAGCTGAGAGCCAAAGAACTAGTCCCAAGAGGCTGGATGGTTGTGTCCCTTACAGGAAGGCGTTCTGATGACTGCGCTTCGAAATTCTCTCACGTGTGGGAAATCTTTGCTCAGATTCTAAGTGTCATGGCCTCAGAGGTACATTTCTTTACTGTTTTTTCTGTAGTTATTATCTCGGTTTCTACTGAACGCGCCTATTTGAAGTCTCGGTCTCGTGCCATGATTGACAGGGCATGATTGACAAAGTGAAGTATGATTCGTTCTACGTTCCGGTGTATGGACCTTCGGATGAAGAGCTCCGGGAGATCATCCAAGCAGAGGGCTCCTTTTCGATCACTGAGATGCGGGCACACGACTTCACACGCGGTCGGGACGCCGGTCTCATCACTGCAGGCTGGTATGCGAACCAGATGAGAGCCGCGTTTGAGCCGATAGTCGTGCATCATTTCGGAGATGTGATGGATGAATTTGTGAGGACCGCGGAGCGGCGCTGGAGCGTGGAGGGAAGCTTGCAGGAGGAGGTTGCCAGATACCCTCGGGCTCAGCTTGTCGCCTCGCTCACCAAGAAAGCATGATGATCACTTGGCCATATCGCTCGTTTCTAGGGGAAAATGCATGTCAAATTCACCATGTAATTAAAGCACATCCCTTTTGTGTTATGTCTGTTTTCAATAAGATCCGCGATGAGACTGAAGCTGAAGCAATAGTATTCCGATCGATTGACTAGCAACAGCAGCACCCGCCTGCCCACGGAGACGCTTATGCTGGCGTCTCGTGGCCGGCCAGTTTGGGGCGCCCTGGAGCACGATGCAGACAGGGCTCGGACTCGGATCGCCGGCCAAACAGCACGACGCTTCACAGCTTCTCTTCTTCTTGCTGCTATGCGCACAGTATGTACGTTTGTTTCTGGTCGCTTGACACGTTTAGTTGGAGAAGCACGCGCATACGTGCTCATATGGCAATGAGGAGGAGGAGGAAAAGTCGTATCCATTGTGTTTTCGTTCTAGAAAGGAGTCACTACAGGCTGCAACAAAACTTACCATCCACAGCGCAATGGCAACGAAAATGTGCGAAAAATCAAGGGCGAAATTGCAAGTTCAGATTCATGTTCAACTGCACAATTTTCTCCCGCAAAGGAAAACTGCACCATAAGTCGAAAACTCAACAGCAACAACAGAAACTGCGCGATAACCTGGAACTTTTTTTTTTCTGTTTAGTTTCTTTCTCGGGTTTTTTTCTCACCGTTTCTGGTTTTTTCGATGCACCATGCAAGAACCGGGAAGATGATGGAAGGATTCCTCCACTTCACATGCATTGGTTGGTTGCACGCGTTTGTCACTTGCCACGAAGAAACACTGCATGCAGCAGTACAACGTACGAAATGCCACAGTGGACTAAACGTGCTAAATGCCTTTCGATTTAAATGTGTGGAAGTGGAATAGCCCTGGTAGGTCTTTCCCACTACTAGCACGTTTTTAGCATTGCCTTGCTAATCTGGTTATTGCAGGTATAAAATCTGGAGGTGAGGTTTAGTCCTGCTCCCACAAGCAATGGCCTCCAAGCAGATGACGCAGATGCTGCATATGAATCAAGGACAAGGGGAAACTAGCTATGCTCGCAACTCTAGTATTCAGGTACCTTCTTCTCATATCTTGATTGTCTCGCAAGTTATGGTTCTACGGACTGGCATTGACAACTGGCATCACGAAACTATCTCATCAACAACTTATATAAAATTTAGAATTTTCTTTCGTCAGTTCATAATTTGGATTATACTATTGGTATTTGAAAGAACAAACCAGAAAGTTAATGTGCATGTTGTTTAGCTAAAATATTCGACTAGATTTTATTAGTAATTTCGGGTGCTTGCATCAATCGATGCAATGACCGAGGATGTCCTTGGTTTCGAGGGAAAAGATTTTCTTAACAAGTGCAAGCAAACTGCAGACAGCTGAGCAGAAGAGGATGAAACCCCTAATTGAAGCAGTCATCGCTGAATTATGCAGTAGCACTAGCACCTTGGTGCCTGGTAAGATGGTGATCGTGGACATGGGCTGCTCCACGGGCCCAAACGCGCTCACACTTGTATCAATTGCCGTCAAGGCGGTCCAAGATCACTATTTTCAGGTCCAACAACCACCACCGGAAGTGTGTTTGCTCCTGAACGATCTCCCTAACAACGACTTCAACACGGTGGTCAAGAGCCTAGTCATGCTTCGTCAAAGCAATGAGCATGTCGTCGTGACTGGTATCACACCGGGGTCATTTTATGAGCGCCTCTATACTAGTGGCTCTTTACATCTTGTCTGCTCTTCGAACAGTTTGCATTGGCTCTCAAAGGTTTGAGTCTGATACTGCTCGATCGATCAATCCATTACATATTACTAGTCGACTTTGTAAGCAAAAAATCATCTATGCAGGCTCCTGAAGATCTATTCAAGAATCACATCCCAGCATATGACATGGACAAGGATGCTAGGCGTCAAAGATACCGTATAGTGCTTGAGGCTTATGCAAAACAGTTTAGGAAAGATTTCACCAATTTCCTGGAGCTGAGAGCCAAAGAATTGGTCTCAAAAGGCCGAATGGTTGTTTCCCTGGTAGGGAGGCGTTCTGATGTAACCGCCACCAAATTCTCTTATCTTTCAAGAACTATATCTCAGATTCTAAGTGTCATGGTCTCAGAGGTATATTTCTTCATATATTATAATACATCATTTTATCTTTTACAATCAAGCGCAAACATTTGATCTCTTTTTTGATGGTATTATTAATAGGGTGTGATCGACAAAGAAAAGTTTGATTCTTTTTATGTGCCAGTGTATGAACCTTCTAGTAAAGAGGTGAGAGAGATCATTAAAGAAGAGGGCTCCTTTTCGATCAGGGAGATGCAGGTGCATGACCCTACAACCGATATGAACAATGCTCTCAGCACCCCAAGCAAGTTCGTCAATCTCTTGAGAGCTTTATGTGAGCCAATATTAGTCCAACATTTTGGAGATGTCATGTATGAATTCGTGAGCACCGCGGAGCGTCACTGGAGCATGGAGGGCAACTTGTTAGGTCCTTATGCTATGTTGGCCATATCCCTTGCAAAGGCATGATGGTCCGGTACATCAAGGATACGTCCACATTAAGTTACATCATAGTTGATGAGATTGAACTGTAACTTTATTTGAGGCAACAATGTATGGCTACTTCATAATGCAAAATACATCTCGTGGTGTGTTGTGAAGGTATTCATGGATGGACAAAATGAACTATCATTAATCTCTACTATTAAATGAGAGTTAATCATTGTATGCTTTACTTCGCCACCATCCGCTACTCAATCAAATCAAATCATACCAAAACCTAAACTAAATCAAAACTTCCCTTGCCTTCCCCTACTCATACCCGAATCAAATTAAATCTTACCAAAACCTTACATAAAGCAAAACTTACCTTTGCTTTCCTCTACCCATACTCGAATCAACTAAAATCCTACCAAAATTTGGAATATGATGGGTGTAAGATTTATGTCGGACACGATTGATGTTGAACCATTAGAACATGTATGCCCCATTGAAACATACGTGTAATTAGCTAGTACTGATTAGCCGAACATGTTGAGGAAAGCAATAATTTAAAAAAAAATTCCCGCGATCACGCAAGATCTATCTAGGTGATGCATAGCAACGAGAGGGGAGAGTGTGTCCACGTACCCTCGTAGACCGAAAGTGGAAGCGTTTCAATAACACGGTTGATGTAGTCGAACGTCTTCGCGATCCAACAGATCCAAGTACCAAACGTACGGCACCTTCGCTTTCAGCACACATTCAGCTCGATGACGTCCCTTGTGCTCCTGATCCAGTTGAGGACGAGGGGTAGTTCCGTTAGCACGACGGCGTGGCGACGGTGATGATGATGCTACCGGCACAGGGCTTCGCCTAAGCTCTATGATGGTATGATCAAGGTGTGTAACTGTGGAGGGGGGCACCGCACACGGTTGGGAGAGAAACTTGTGTGTCCTAGGGTGCCCTCCTGCCCCCGTATATAAAGGAGCAAGGGGAGGCCGGCCGGCCCTCCTTGGTGCGCCCAAACAAGGGGAGTCCTACTAGGACTACTAGTCCTAGTAGGATTCCACCAAGAGGGAGAGAGGGGGAAGGAAGGAGAGGGAGAGGGAGAAGGAAAGGGGGGCACCGCCCCCCGTTGAAAGGATCGAGAAGAGGTGTCTAGACGGGGGTGATTAGACCCTCAACAACTAAAGTTGGCAGTTTTTAAGTTTTTCAAGTTGAGGTGATAGATTGACACATTTTCAAGCAAGCATGCAAAGAGTATATGAGCAGCGGAAAGTAAAGCATGCAACTTGCAAGAAAGTTGTAAGTGCATCTAGTGCCACCCCTAGTTGGTTTTGGAGTATTGACGACAAAGTTGGTTGAGGGACTAATGCGTTTGTGAGAATTGCAGGATAACGCAGGAACTATCCCTCATTGATTCGGTTTACCTACCGGAGATGACCCCTAAAAATGTATGAAGACATTGAAGACAATGGTGGTGTGTGAAGATATTCACACTGGAGACTATGACATGAGAAGACATTGAGTGAAGACTATGGAGCGCGAAGACTGAGTTGTTTTGTTGTTTCCTTTTCTTCTTTGTTGAGTCATAGGAACCACCGTACTGTTAAGTGGGGTCCAAGTGAACAAAGTCAGAGTGACTGAAGTGATGCTCAACCCAAATCCTATGTCTTCGAGCAAAGATAATGAGAGCAAATCTTATCCAGAGCTGGATGAGTCAGCTTTGCTTGTAGCCCAAGTAAAGTTGCCGTGTGTGTTTGAAATCTGACCGTTGGAATACGTGTCAGTTCCTTAGTGACCCGGGGTCATTTCGGACATATCAGGTCGGGTTGCCTTGTGGCTATAAATAGCCCACCCCCTACACCATAAATTGGTGGCTGCACAGAGTTAGTTTACGGCTTTTGTCATTTTGAGAGCAACCCACCTCGAAGCCTTTGAGAGAGAAATCCTTGCGAGGACAAAGCCCAAACACCCAGAGCCAAAGAGTGTTAGGCATCACTGAAGTCTTTCTGTCTGTGTGACTTGAAGACTTATTACACTTGAGGACTGTGTATCCTCCAGCCGGTTAGGCATCGCGTTCTGAGCATCCAAGAGTCATTGTGGATTGCCGGTGAACGAAGTCTGTGAAGGTTCGGAAGTCTACCTTGAAGACTTACCAGAGTGATTGGGCGATGATTGTGTGTCCTTAGCTCAAGGGGAATAAGGGGAATAAGGTGAAGACGCGGTCTTCTGAGTTGAATCTCAGCCTCCCTAACCAGACGTACAGTTGTCACAGCAACTGGAACTGGTCCAACAAATCTTGTGTCTTCAACAAGTGACTGGTTCTATCTCTTCCCTCCTTTACTTTGAGTTTGTCTTCGTGAAGTCATTGCTTATTTGTCTTATCTGTTTGACTTCATTGCTTGACTACTATCGTTGATTGGCTTTGTACTATCTTCCATCCTGATCCTTACTACCTAGCTGCTATTAGTCTTTGTACGTTCACATTATTGCATACTTGACTATGGCTTGCTTGTTGTAGTTTATCTTCCGCTGCATATCAATTAGATCATTTCTATTGTTTGTCTTCGAAACTTCCACGTTTTGAAGACTTTGATAAAAATCGCCTATTCACCCCCCCTCTAGTCGATAACTAGCACTTTCAATTGGTATCAGAGCAAGGTACTCCCTTGTTCTGTGTGATTCGGTTTAACCACCTGGAGTTTAGCTATGCCGACTGTAGGGATAATCAAAGTCTCCGCTGCTTGCCCCATGTTCGATGGAACTGAATATCCCTACTGGAAGAATAAGATGCGCATGCATCTTGAAGCCATTAATGTCGACCTCTGGTATGTCATCAAGAACGGCGTTCCAAAAACTCATGAAGGTGTCACCCCTGCTAATGTCAAGAAGTTCATTCAACTGGACTCGACTGCAAAGAACATCATCTGTGGTCATCTGACCAAAGGACAGTATGGTCGTGTGAGTGCTCTGGAAACGTCAAAGCTAGTCTGGGACTGGGTGTCCAAGGTTAACGAAGGCGTCTCAACTCAGAGAGATCAAAGGATCAGTGTTCTTCGCAACCTCTTCAACCGCTTCAAGAGAAACGACAATGAAAATGTCCAACTCACGTTTGATCGCCTCACCGACATCACAAATGAGCTTCAGGCTCTCGGCGCCACTGAGATCACTAAGCATGAAATCGTCCAGACGCTGCTGAGATCTCTTGATAGCTCCTTTGACACCCTTGCCCTCATGATACAAGAACGTCCCGACTTCAAGACTCTCGATCCGTCTGATATACTTGAGAGGCTCAACACACATGAGTTCCAGCTTTCTGAGAAAAGAGATATCTATGGCCCCAACTATGGCCGAACTCGTGCTTTGAAGGCAAAAGTTGTTTCCTCATCTAAAGAAGAAGAATCTGACTGCGGTTCTGATGATCCTGAAGACATTGGAAGGGAACTTGCTATGCTCGTGAAGAAGTTCCAGAAATTCACCAAGAAGAAGGGCTTCAGAAAGTCTTCATGATCCAGTTCAAGAAATGATGAAGCTTTCACTCAAGACAACAAGAAGAGAACATGTCACAAGTGTAAGAAGCCTGGGCACTACATCTCTGAGTGTCCTCAGAGGG
Source organism: Triticum aestivum (assembly GCF_018294505.1). NCBI lineage: Eukaryota > Viridiplantae > Streptophyta > Magnoliopsida > Poales > Poaceae > Triticum > Triticum aestivum. Next base: position 699,622,846 of record NC_057801.1, read on the forward strand.
ACAACGAGAAGAAGAAGAAGAAGAGCAAGGAATATGACTCTGATGACAAGAAGAAGAAGAAATCTTCAAAGTCTTCTTCCAAGTCCTCATCAAAGTCTTCATCTCATAAGAAGAGCTCATCTGGCAAGGCTCGTGCTTTTGTTGGCAAGGAAATGGATTCAGAGGAGGAGTCTGCTTCTGAGGAGGCGGAGGTGGAATCTAAAGCTGAGTCCGACTCTGGCGTTGCAAGTCTGGCTCTAGCCACAACCTACGTTGCCAAGTCCATCTTCAACACTGAAGACAATGACTCCCACACCAACGCTGATGATGACAAGGATGATCCTGCTCCCACCTACTGCTGCATGGCACGCGATGCCAAGGTAAAATCACGCGATGCTTACTTTCAAACATCAAGTGAAGATGACTCTGATTGTGAATCTAAACCCAGCTACAAAACACTTGCTAAAATTGCTACAGAACAACAAAGGGCTATGGAACATACTCAAAAACTGTTAGACAAAAGCGATGACCTGTTGGACGCGGAAATGACACGTTCACAGTCCTTAGTTGAAGACATAAAAAATCTTCATGCTAAGTATCAAGAACTTGAAAGTCTTCATGAGACGCTCTCAACCAATTATGAAAAGCTCTCCTATGATTATCTTCAAAGGAAGCAAGAGCTTGAGAAATTGAAATCGACTCATGAAGATCTTCAAAAAGAGAATGAGTCATTTCGCGCTCAACAGATCAGTTCCGCTCAGGATGGATTTGAACCACCATGTTTAAAAAGCATTGAGCGTGATAACGCTGCCTCTGTTGCTGAATGTTCCAATGCTGCTACTGTTGCTTTGTCTTCAACTACTGATGTGGAAACTAACCCCTCTACTGAGGATACCACTACTATTGCTGATGAAAATGCTAGGTTGAAGACATTGCTTGAAACATGGATGTATAAAAGTCTAAAAGGGCATCAGACACTTTGTGATGTCCTCAAAAAGCAGATTCTGAACCGAAACCCTAGGAAAGAGGGTGTTGGGTTCGAGAGGAAAATGAATGCTGATGGTTCCTACTGGAAGCCTGAGCAGTATCCCAAAACCACATGGGTTGCTACAAAGGAACCTTCAGTGGATCCATCCACTTTATCTAGCTTTACCTGTGCTTATCCTATTATCATTGATGAATCCTTTGATGCAAACTATAAACTGTTCAAAAATCAGAATGGTGAAGTGTTTGCCAGGTATATTGGTACTAACTGCAGGAATGGACCACCTATGAAGAAGATCTGGGTTCCCAAAAGCTGTCTTAAGAATCTTCTAGTGAATGTCATCATGACACCACCTGGGAAGAAGGCAAACCCTAGACCAAAGGCATCATATGGTCCAACGGCTTCATACGAATACAGGACTCACTTGAGTCACCCTAACGCCAATGTTTTGCAGGGAAATCGTACTCAAACTTATGAATATGAACATGTGTCCTCAAACCGCCATGTTCATAGGACTAAGAACTTTTCTGCTTATTCATATGAGTATCATTCATTTCCTGCAAGGCTATTTGCTAGGGCTTCAAAGCCTAAATTCTCAGATGCTGCACTTAGACTCATTGCTTCTAAGCCACCCCTGAAGATGTGGGTGGTGAAGAAGAATTAACTCTCTTTTACAGAATATGGTCTCCCGCCAGCAATCAAAGGCACCCGATATTATTGCTGGGGACCTAAAACACAAAGGGACGCATGATAAAATGACTTACTATGTATTCCACATATGAATCGCTTACCTGTCATACTGTGTGCTAACTTTCATCTAAGCTGTGATAATCCAAGTGTGCATCAAATGCTTATGCTTCACAACATACCTTGTGAAGCCTATCCTCCTAACTGCACTGTAGGGTATGACACCTCGTGCTTCAGAATGGATTATGGACAGCGGATGCACTAATCATATGACTGGTGATCGAAGTCTTCTCATGGACTCAACCTTACGTCCATCCGACAAGAGTCAAATCACATTTGCTGACACTAGTAAAGGCAAGGTATTGGGTCTAGGTAGAGTTGCAATCTCAAAGGATCAACACATGGATAAAGTGATGCTTGTTGAATCCCTTGGATTCAACTTAATGTCTGTCTCAATGCTTTGTGACTTAAACATGATTGTGATATTCGGAAAATATCATTGCCTCGTACTAATGGAATCTGACAAGTCTCTAGTCTTTGAAGGGTATAGGAAAGGTGATCTATACATGGTAGATTTCTCAGCAGGTCCACAACTTGCCGTATGTCTTCTTGCAAAAGCTTCAGAATGCTGGCTCTGGCATCGAAGGCTGGGGCATGCTGGCATGAGGAACTTACACACTCTCGTCAAGAAAAAGCATGCCATAGGCATCGAAGGTGTCAAGTTCAAGAAAGATCATTTGTGTGGTGCCTGCGAAGCTGGAAAGATGACGAGGGCCAAGCACCCATCGAAGACAATCATGACGACATCTCAACCCTTTGAGCTGTTGCACATGGACTTATTTGGCCCTACTCACTACTCTACCCTCACAACAACAGTGTGTCTCTATGGCTTCGTCATTGTTGATGACTACTCAAGATATACATGGGTGCACATAATTCTTTACAAGACTGAAGTACAAAATGTCTTCAGACGATTCACCAATCGAGCAATGAACAACTATGGCGTCAAGATCAAGCATATCAGAAGTGATAACGGCACTGAATTCAAGAACACCGGGCTTGATCTCTATCTGGATACAATGGGAATCACTCATGAGTTTTCTGCTCCATACACACCTCAGCAAAATGGCATTGTTGAGCGCAAGAACAGAACCCTCATTAAGATGGCTCGAACAATGCTCGACGAGTACAAGACACCAAGAAAGTTCTGGCCTGAAGCCATTGATACATCATGTCACATCATCAACCGTGTTTACATCCACAAGCTTCTGGGCAAAACATCCTATGAGCTCCTTACTGGCAAGAAGCCAAATGTCAGCTACTTCAGAGTCTTTGGTGCTAGGTGCTGGATCAAGGATCCCCATCACAAGTCAAAATTTGAACCCAAAGCTCACGAAGGCTTCATGCTCGGTTATGGAAAGGATTCACACTCTTACAGAGTCTTCAACCTCTTCCACTACAAAATCGTTGAAATTGTGGACGTGCGATTTGATGAAACCAATGGTTCACAACGAGAGCTCCTGCCAAGCACATTAGATGAAGCTCCTTCCAGCGAATCTATCAAGCTGATGGGAACTGGTGAAATCATGCCCTCTGAAGCACTGCCTGAAGAGGATTTTATCATTTCTGCACCAAACCAACCTGAAGACAATGCTCAGACCGAAGACAATCCTCCCAATGATGACAATGATCAGCATGAGCAAGGGCTTCGTCCAGTTCATCCTCGTGTTGCAAATGAAGTACAAATTGAGAAGATAATTGATAGCATCAATGCACCTGGTCCGCTTACTCTCTCAAGAGCAACACAGTTAGCAAATTTCTATGGGCACTTTTCATTTGTATCAATATCTGAACCCAAGAAAGTTGCTGAAGCCTTTATGGAACCTGAATGGATTCAAGCCATGCAAGAAGAACTTCAACAGTTCAAGCTGAATAATGTTTGGGAACTTGTCAAGCGCCCTGACCCTCGCAAACATAACATTATTGGCACTAAATGGATATATCGGAACAAACAAGATGAGCATGGTCAAGTCGTCAGAAACAAAGCACGTCTTGTGGCTCAAGGATATACTCAAGTTGAAGGAATCGACTTCGATGAAACATTTGCTCCGGTGGCTAGGCTTGAAGCTATTCGCATACTGCTAGCCTATGCTAATCACCACAACATCTTGCTATATCAAATGGATGTGAAGAGTGCTTTCCTCAATGGCAAGATTGAAGAAGTGTATGTTGCTCAACCACCTGGTTTTGAAGATCCAAAACATCCTGATATGGTGTACAAACTAAACAAAGCACTGTATGGCCTCAAACAAGCTCCTCGCGCTTGGTATGATACAATCAAAGACTTCCTGAAGAGAAAAGGCTTCAAACCAGGATCCCTAGATCCCACACTCTTCACGAAGACATATGATGGTGAACTGTTTGTATGCCAAATATATGTGGATGACATAATCTTCGGCTGCACCAACCAGAAGTATAGTGATGAGTTTGGATACATGATGCAAGAGCAATATCAGATGTCCATGATGGGTGAGCTGAAGTTCTTCCTTGGTCTTCAAATTCGTCAGCAAAGAAATGGCATTTTCATATCTCAAGAAAAATATCTCAAAGACTGTCTGAAGAAGTTCGGCATGCAAGATTGCAAAGGTTACACGACGCCAATGCCAGCCAAACATCATCTTGGTCCCGACGACAATGGTAAAGACTTCGATCAAAAGGTATACCGCTCCATGATTGGTTCTTTACAGTGGGTAACACCACCACCAAATTTCTTGGTTTGAAGTGTTTCACTCATGGCGTTATTGTTGAATATCTTCGCATTTGATTTGACTTCAAAATTTCAACTAATCTTCATGATTCACTTCACTATGTTGATTTGATTGCTTTTTCATATATATAAACTAGTATTCTGTCCTCTACAACATTCACTTATAGATATGTCTTCATTGTTGAATCTTTTGAACTAAGTGAATGTGATCGGACCCTAATCTCTCTATGCTTACAATCTCAAACTCTATCTGTCCAAATCATATGCATTCTATTGAAACTGTCGAATGTCTTCTCTGCATCCTTGTCAGCAGAAGACACAGAGACAAACATTAAGTCTGTTAAGTGATTCATCCTTATTGACTGAAATCCGGAGAAGCCGGAACGACCATCCGACAAACTTGGCGGGCGTGGGAACGTGGGACAACTCTGAGTATGTTGCATGCTTGCCACGTGTCCCTCAGATGTGAACAGGGAGGGGCACCGGCGTAATTGCGTTGTGCCGCACACCTTCTTATAAATACGTGCCCCTTGCGGTCAAGAAAACCTTCTAACACCTCTCCACCTCGTCAAAACCCTAGAGCCACCGCTAGCTCTCGACGACGCCGGCGACGAAGCGCTTAGCTACCACGACTTCTCCGACGCCGTCCTCACGCCAGCCGCGGGCATCGTCCTCTCCGCCGCCGCTGTAGGTGTCCTCTATCGCCAAGTTAGGGCACGGTGGATTGAACTGCTCGATCTCCTTTCATCCCATCTAGCAGTTCATCGTGTGGTAAATATAACTCTATTTTTACCATCTTTTTGATCCTCAACGATTCATCCAATTTACCAAAATTGGTTTCTGTCTATACAAAATTAGATCTACTCTGTCTGCATCTCATACTGCCTAGTATATTCACTTAAGCTTCATATCTAGTTAGATTCCTCACTTGTACTTATTCACGGATTCGTACAAATCTGGAACCGACTCTCAACATATAAGTGAATGTCTTCGCAACATGAGGTCAATGTCTTCAAACTGATTTATCTTCAAAATCTTCTGAGAATGCATATGACCTCTTCCCCTTCCCTCGCATATCTAATGCTGTCACAGGTACATGTCCGTGGGAGAATCCCTAGGTTCTCATAGTCTGCATTCGTTTGCAGAATTCTTACAGCAATACATTGAATCTCCCGAAGCCAGTTCTTGTCTGACCAGCAAGCGAAAGCCTTTGAAGCCTTTGAACATATTGAAACCATTCAGTTTGAAGTTCATGGCTACGGAGAAATCTGTAAGGAAGGGTGGCAGACAGCGTCGAGGGGGAACTTCAAAGGATCTGCCTGATGATCTTGCAGAAATCTACAAAACAGATCCTGAAGAGGATTATAATCAGCTCAAGACACGAATCCAATGGATTCGACGCTATTGGGATGAACAATGGTTCAATTACAAATTCGTGACCCAGGAGTACGCTGAGAAGAATGCTATCAAGAGTCCTTGGGGTGATATTCTCTATCGAGGCCTTCCCCCAAGAACAAAGCTGAAGCCATTGCACAAGAATTCTATCCTTGTATGGTCCGTGGACCACCGCCTGAAGATGCCGACCCATCATCATTGCTCTGGTGTCATGACGATAATCTCTTCAAGTGCAACTTCCAGTATGCAAAGGCTTCGGCAAAGGAAAACAAGAATTCATGGGGATTAGACTTCAATCCTGGTCCCTCTGCTCCCCGTGATGATGGCACACGTGAAGCGGAAGAACATAGAATTGGCTCCTTTTCAAACTTTGATGGCCTCATCTCTTACATCTTGGTGCAAGGTGCCAAAGTCGATCATTCTGATAATGATGCTGATTCTGATGAAGCCCCAGCTCCTCCTCCAAGGCTGCAGAAGCCAAAGAAAATTAAGGCTTCAACATCAGCTGCACCTCCAAAAGCTTCTCGTGTGAAGCCACTAGCCACTGCACCTCCTGAAGACAGTGTGCAGTCTGAAGATCTTTCACGCATCTCCAAGAAGACGGAGAAGAAAAAGAAAAACATCAAGAGTACTGATCAGACTTTGACTCCTGCTGCTATTCTGCGTGAAGAGCACATTGATCTGTCCAGCGATGACGATCTTGCAGATGATGCTCTTGAGCAACTGATCAAGAGCAAGGAAGAAGCTGAGATCTTCAACAACTTGCCTCTCTTTGACATGGCAATCATCCATAACTTCATTGATGAGTGGTTTGACACACCAAATCTCAGCTTTGATGACTTGCAACTTCCAATTGGCCTCAGCGTCGCCTTCAATGGCGCCATTGCTTCTGAGCTAGCTATTGCTCAGCGCATCGTCGAACTGAAGCACAAGATTGACTATGAAAAGGCTCAGTTCAAGAAGCATGTGCCCACGCTCAACGTGCGATGTCAAGAACTTCAAGATCATGCTGCACGAGCTCAAAGAAGCCTTTCACAAGAAGCGTGAAGAAGCTCGAGGCTCCAGAGAGTGCATGAAAAATCTGGCTGACAAGTGTGTGCTTGCCTACAATGAGGCTGAGAAGCGCAAGGCTCTTGGTCGTCCTGGCATCGACCCCAGGATGGCTGCAAAGAAGAAGAAATCGACTGTCCAATCTGCATCATCAAGGGAAGATGAACCTTGCATTGTCTTCCCAAGCAGCATGACTGGCTCGAAGCCAAAAGTCTCGTCAACTGCTTCAGAACAGAAGAAGACGAGGGCTGCAGAGGCTGAAGCCAGAAAACGGAAAACCTCAGAAGCCTCTGATGCTGCTCCCTCCAAGAAGAAGTGCAAGACCAAGAAAAATCGGGCTGCTCCCACAGAGCCCCTTGTTGTTGAACCCATCTCAGTGGTTCGTCCTGCATCTGCAACCCAAGAACTACGAATGACTGTTCATGAGCCTGCTTCCACAGAGGCTCCTGAAGCTGAAGAGATTCCAGCAGTTGATCCCATCACTGCTGAAGACATTGGTCACCATGACAATGTTGAAGATGATGAAGTTCTTCCTCAAATTGAATACAATGTGGTATCATCGCCTGTTCTTACGAACAACGAAATTATCAGCATTGGTCGTCCTCTGACGCCAATTGCTCAGGATGCTTCATGGGCTGATCTCCCGCAACAACAAGACTCCCCCAGTACTCCCCAACAACAACAAGTCACACCATCCGTGCAAGTTGAAGAGGATGAGGACCTGCCTACTCCATCTCCAAAGGCGTCGCCGTATTACAAAGGCTTCGCAAAGGACCAAGGCCTCAAGTCCCTCTTCCGAGCGTTCCAGAAGGAGAAGTGCACCATCAACCTATTGCACGTCAAGTGTTTTCAGAAGCCACTCCAACTGTGAATGTCCCCGTGTCTGAAGCCCCAGCTGCTGAAGACAATCCGGCTGCATCAGCCAATGACGAACCTCGAGAAGAACGTGTCCCTACTCCCCCCATTCCTGAAGAAGCTGTTCATGATGTGAACGTGTCTGTGCCTGACCCTCCAGCTCATCAAGTGGAGGTTGAAAACCTTGAGGCTGCCACCACCAACACCAATGAAACCGATGACATAGTCATGGCTGAAGCTAATGTGGAGCCTGTCCCAAGCACCATACCAGAAGTCAATGCTGAAAATGCTCCTGAAGCTTCTGTTGTGCAGCCCGAAGCCACCGTTGCTGCCACTGCTCCTGTTCCGCCACCAAGGCCCTATACAATTGATCAAGCATACAACCATGGCGAGCTAATCACAGTAAGATGGCCCGTTCTGGTCCCTCCGCCTACTGTCTCTGGTCCTCAGTTTGACTATCACATTGAGCATAGGCCTCAGGTCCAGAAGCCAAAGCCAAGACTGCCAAGGTTTCCAGGTACTGCCACATCTGTCGGGTCCTTTAATGCAAATGGCTTCAAAATCCACAACACATTCTTTGACAGCTCAAGGAACCCCTACACAAGGCCAAGAATATCATCAGATCGTTTCTGGAGTCATCAGCAACGAAGCTATTACTCCTATGTTCTGTATGATCAAGGGCGCATTTTCCCTCATATGCGCCTCGACACTGAAGCCATTGCTGGACTGCCATGCTTAGAAGAAGCACTTGACTGCTTTCGTGATGCTGGTCTGCTCAGCTTTGTGACAGACAAAGAACATTGGAATGAAGAGCTATTGCTTTAATTCTATGCTACGCTACACATTCGCGGTTATAACAGAGATACAAAGACATGGGTTCTCGAGTGGATGACAGGAAATGTTCATCATGAAGCCAAAGCTCTTGCCATCATTGAGCTTACAGGCCTATCCACTCCCGGAGAGCTATATGAACCTGGGTGTCAAAACCACCGCAATGCACTGGAGAGCATCTTCCATAAGCCTGAGCCCAACATGAGCCAGATGTTGAACATGATGAAGCCATTGCCTCATGACGCTGAATACCCAAAGGAGTTCTTTGTTGATGACCTTGAGTATCTGCCGCGCACCATATATCACATCATCAGGCGGACTCTATGGCCTATCAAAGGACATTCATCAGCTACAAAACTTGAAGGAGCCATGAAGACATTGGTCTTTTACATCCTCAATGGAATCAACTTCAATGCGCAAGATTTCTTCATCAGGCAACTGGCTGCATCTGGATCTGACCTTTTCGGACTGAAATTCTATGCTCCATGGGTCATGCGCCTCATTAAGCAACATTCTGCTGTCAACTATCAACCCTCTGCTCGCAATCATGTGATCTTTCTACCAGAGGTTGACATATCAGTTGAAGCCATATACCCTGAACCTGCCAAGAAGCCTCTTTGTCTTCAAAATGCTGAACATCAAAGCTTCACTCAGCCTATGGAAGGAGTCCAAGCTGTCACGCGTGTCTATCCGATGGCTGGAAACATTCGTCTACCTCATCGTGCGCCAACTGAAGCTACTGCAAGCACAATTGCTCAAAGGCCTTTGAAGCGCTCTCGGGTCCTAAATGACCGAGAACTTCTTGTGGCCCTGCTTCAGAAACAAGATAAGCATCATTTTTGGCTCAAGCGTCAGATGCAAAGCCTCTTGGTGGATGTAAATCGCATTCGAAACCTTGCCACCAAGAATGCATTTGTCACTCATGAAACTTGTTGGCGATCATGGAAGCGTTTGACCCTGCTCAGTGCTGAAGTAGATCTTCAAGACGATGGCTTCACTGCAAGATTCAAGTTTGACTCCACTCCTCCACGGAATGCTGTCCTACGAAGAACTCCATCTCTTGAAGACTCTGACTATTCTTCCTCCTCGGCAATTGTAAATGCCAATGTGATCGATGATGAAGACGATGCAAATTCACCGCCCCCTACTTCTGCACGCATCGACACTGCACCAAGTTCGTCTGCACCGCCAAACAACAACGACAACCCTACTGCTTCAACTACTCCTCATGAGGACTAGTAGATGCTCTATGTCTTCAAACCTTTTTGGTCATTACTGACAAAAGGGGGAGAAGCATATGAGTTGATAGTCTTCAAGCGGGCTCATAAGGGCGGTTGCTTTATATTTTTGCCTAGTGCTTACAACTCTTGCTTTTGATACACTTCGTTCTTTGAGTTGTAACACTTAAACTTGATGGTCGTCTGCTACTTATTTGCGTTTCCACGTGCGATGATAACTTCCGCACTTAGATCATTCTGTAGACGTCCATTTTTTTTCATTATGCATGTCATTCTCTTAGTTATATCACTTCGTGCATGATGAATTATCTTCATAAGTTGAAGTGGATCTCCACAATTACAACCTGCCATGTGCATTTGCATTCCAAAAGCAAATTATTTATATGCACGTCTTCAGGGGGAGCCCTTGCCACATATGAAGACAATACGCTATCCTTTACAATTTCATATACTTCTTTCCCGTTGAAAACTTCAACCAGTTTGTCATCAATCACCAAAAAGGGGGAGATTGTAAGTGCATCTAGTGCCACCCCTAGTTGGTTCTGGAGTATTGACGACAAAGTTGGTTGAGGGACTAATGCGTTTGTGACAATTGGAGGATAACGCAGGAAGTGTCCCTCATTGATTCGGTTTACCTACCGGAGATGACCCCTAGTGTATGAAGACATTGAAGACAATGGTGGTGTGTGAAGATATTCACACTGAAGACTATGACATGAGAAGACATTGAGTGAAGACTATGGAGCACGAAGACTGAGTTGTTTCGTTGTTTCCTTTTCTTCTTTGTTGAGTCATAGGAACCACCGTACTGTTAAGTGGGGTCCAAGTGAACAAAGTCAGAGTGACTGAAGTGATGCTCAACCCAAATCCTATGTCTTCGAGCGAAGATAATGAGAGCAAATCTTATCTAGAGCTGGATGAGTCAGCTTTGCTTGTAGCCCAAGTAAAGTTGCCATGTGTGTTTGAAATCTGACCGTTGGAACACGTGTCAGTTCCTTAGTGACCCAGGGTCATTTCGGACATATCAGGTCGGGTTGCCTTGTGGCTATAAATATCCCACCCCCTACACCATAAATTGGTGGCTCCTCAGAGTTAATTTACGGCTTTTGTCGTTTCGAGAGCAACCCACCTCGAAGCCTTTGAGAGAGAAATCCTTGCGAGGACAAAGCCCAAACACCCAGAGCCAAAGAGTGTTAGGCATCACTGAAGTCTTTCTGTCTATGTGACTTGAAGACTTATTACACTTGAGGACTGTGTATCCTCCAGCCGGTTAGGTGTCGCGTTCTGAGCATCCAAGAGTCATTGCGGATTGCCGGTGAATGAAGTCTGTGAAGGTTCGGAAGTCTACCTTTAAGACTTACCAGAGTGATTGGGCGAGGACTGTGTGTCCTTAGCTCAAGGGGAATAAGGTGAAGACGCGGTCTTCTGAGTTGAATCTCAGCCTCCCTAACCAGATGTATAGTTGTCACAGCAACTGGAACTGGTCCAACAAATCCTGTGTCTTCAACAAGTGACTGGTTCTATCTCTTCCCTCCTTTACTTTGAGTTTTTCTTCATGAAGTCATTGCTTATTTGTCTTATCTGTTTGACTTCATTGCTTGACTACTATCGTTGATTGGCTTCGTACTATCTTCCATCCTGATCCTTACTACCTAGCTGCTATTAGTCTTTGTACGTTCACATTATTGCATACTTGACTATGGCTTGCTTGTTGTAGTTTATCTTCCGCTGCATATCAATTAGATCATTTCTATTGTTTGTCTTCGAAACTTCCACGTTTTGAAGACTTTGATAAAAATCGCCTATTCACCCCCCCTCTAGTCGATAATTAGTACTTTCAAAAGTAAAGGGATGGGATTGGAGTAAGAAAACACAATTGGAGACACGGATGTTTTTGTCATGGTTCCGATAGGTGGTGCTATCGTACATCCACGTTAATGGAGACTGTCGGTGTCAAAACCGGCGGATCTCGGGTAGGGGGTCCCGAACTGTGCGTCTAGGAGGATGGTAACAGGAGACAAGGGACACGATGTTTTACCCAGGTTCGGGCCCTCTTGATGGAGGTAAAACCCTACGTCCTGCTTGATTAATATTGATGATGTGTGTTACAAGAGTAGATCTACCACGAGATCAAGGAGGCTAAACCCTAGAAGCTAGCCTATGGTATGATTGTTGTTCGTCCTACGGACTAAAGCCATCCGGTTTATATAGACACCGGAGAGGGCTAGGGTTACACAGAGTCGGTTACAATGGTAGGAGATCTACATATCCGTATCGCCAAGCTTGCCTTCCACGCCAGGAAAGTCCCATCCGGACACGGGACGAAGTCTTCAATCTTGTATCTTCACAGTCTTGGAGTCCGGCCGATGATGATAGTTCAGCTATCCGAACACCCCCTAGTCCAGGACTCCCTCAGTAGCCCCCGAACCAGGCTTCAATGATGATGAGTCCGGCGCGTATGTTGTCTTCGGCGTTTGCAAGGCGGGTTCTCCTTCATGTTTCATGTGTTCGCCGGATAGTGTCCGGTTGCTTCATAAATGCTGCGCTCCTTGGCTTCTACGTCCAATAATGGCCTTCTTCCACGTGTCGTATGAATGCCAAAAGCCAGGGTACTCTTACCTTTTACCCCCTAGCTGCGTGAATAAGCTGCCTATAAGAGAGGCGAGGATCCTAGATCCAAATCACACCATCCTCCTTCTGCAAGTACTCATTGAGGCGCCTCTGACAAAAAGCAATTCCAACATGGACAGTCGACGCGGCTCCTCTTCTCGTGCTCCCAGTCCTCAGCCAGGAGATTGGAGGAGATGCTCAGTCCCGCATAGCGAGTTAGTGACGCTCCAAACAGAGGGATACCTTCCCCCGGCCTTTATGGTTCCGGTTCGAGCCGGACTAGCCACCTACAAGGGTGGGAAGCAGGTGGAGAGCGTCCCCAATCCCTCCAAAGGAGAGCGGGTATGCTTCATCCCCTACTTAATAAGGGGACTCGAATTTCCTATACATTCGTTTCTTCGGGGGCTCCTGGAGTTCTATGGACTCCAACTTCACCACCTCACGCCTGCCTCCATTTTGCACATCGCGGGCTTTGTAGCTCTTTGCGAGCTGTTCTTGGGCATCGAGCCTCATTTTGCACTGTGGAAGAGGCTGTTTTGCCTCGTACCCCGTTCTCACGAGGGGTAGATATATCAAGTGGGCGGAGCCGAAATATGGCGCATCGCCGGGACCGGATATCTATCCGGAACCCCAAAGAAGGCATCCGAAGACTGGCCTTCGGAGTGGTTCTATATGGAAGACGCCTCGCTGCCGGATCCAGTTCGGATCGGCCTCCCAGAGTTTAGCAACGCTCCTCTGAAGAAACGCCTGAGTTGGTGCCCATGGAGCCCTCAACGGGAAGATGATAGGAGCGTCCACTACCTGATGGGATGGATACGGCTACTAGTCCATTCCGGATTAACCATGATTGGAGTCATGGCCACATGCATTGTGCGAGGGGTGCAGCCGCTCCAATATAGGGGCCACCCCATGTGGGATTTTAACGGGGAGAATGACGCCACCCGTCATGGCCGCACGGGGCCGGGATCGGCCGCCGATCTGGTGAAGATCCTGTCCGGCTTGTACAAGGGGGAGAAGAGGACTTCCTTCGTACGAATCCATTGAATGGATTCTCCATGAATAACCCTCGGAGATGGGTAAGCGGACGCTTATATATCTGATCCGTGCTTTCAAAGGTAAGTGTTTTACTTTATGATTTCGACGCGGGAAATACGCCGGGATGTGGCGGGCATAGAAAGCCCAACTCCACAACCCGAGGATCCGGGAAGATCCCTTGATCCGGCCTCCGAAGAGGATCCAAACATAAAGGTGGATTTGATTGACGGGGTGTTCCACCAGCTCAGCATAGATAATGCTTTAGTCGCCATTACGGCTAACTACCCCGGTTTGTGTCCGGCTTCCCAGGTGAGTACGATCGAAGTCCTGACACTGTTACTTTTTTAATGCTTATTTCTGACCACCGTGCACCAATGGTGCTTGGCAGGAGGTGCCTTTACGGCGGGAAGCCGAGCCCGCGGCGACTGACCAAACGAGGTCAGTGCGGCCTAGCAGGCGGAAGAGGAATGCGGCGCGAATCGAAACGTCGCCGCAAAGGTATGGTGCACCATTGTCTTTTAAGGGAAAGACTCCTGGGAGGCATATTAATGCTCATGATTCTTCCAGGAGAAAGAGCGCTCTCCGGACTGAGTCCGGAGAGGGTGCCCACCAAGCCTCCGCCAGCCAGGCTCCAACACCTGGTCCGGAGGGGGAGGCAAGCGCAAGGCGCGAGCCGGATGCTCCTCCAACGGAGGATGCCGACAGGTTGTCCGCCACCAGGTCTGAGGTGGAGAGCGCCATGAATCACAGGCGCCGTCGGACAGTTCTTCGTGATGCGTGTTTCTCCCCTGAGGCGTTAAATGCCCTTAATGCGGGAGACTAGCACCTCCGTGCTGCTCAAGATGGTTTAACCAGAACCACGGAGCAGTATGTAAAGGACATACGGGTAAGGAATTTTAATAGTTATATATGCCAGTAGCCCCCGAGACTTAAAATAGTTAAACTAACTGATTTAAGGATCATTTGTTATGCAGGATCTTACTGAGAAGAATGCCCACCTGTCTCAGGAGCTTCAAGAATGCAAGGCCCAACTTGAGGCCGCACTAGCCGCTGCCGGGGGAGCCACGGAGACCCCCTCTGGTAATTCATATTTTGAAAGAAGTAGTTTATGAAGTGCGGCGTGTGTGTATAGTCTGACAATAATATTGCAGAGGATGCCGGACTAGATCCGGACAAGCAACAACTGCTCGCCAGTTGAAGGCCGGCGAGAGGGTGCTTATGAGGGTGCAGCAGGAGAGGAACAAACTCCAAGATGCCAACACCCAGCTGGGCGAAGAACTAAAAGATGTTCGGGTCCAGCTGTCTAACTCCGTAAAGGAGAATCGGCGGCTTTGTCGCGGCATTTATAGTAAGTGCTTGAGCAAACTCTTTTGAAAAGAAGAGTTCGGTGAGGAAGTCGATTGACAGAAATGTGTCTGTAGGTGTGCTCACGGGTCATCCGGCAGAGGAGATGCCTGGTTCCACGGGAGACCCTCTTCCCGAGCTGCTGCAACTGCACGAACGTGTTCGGCAGGCGATGAGCGGCGTCGTGCAGGCCTTATGGCCTTCCGTCTCCCTACCCGAGGGTCTTGGAGGGCTTACTGAGAAGCTTCAGGGAGTACGGCGGCGTCTCCGTCTGTGGAAGATATCGGCCTGCCGTCAAGGCGCCAGAGAGGCCTAGGCCATGGTGAAGACGCGGTACCCGAAGGCTGACCCAAACCACATGGCCGAGGTTGGACCTGTGAGGCCCGATGGGAAGGAGATCCCTGTGAGCCTGATGTATGGCCAAGTAGAGTTGGCCGCGAAATATTCCCAACAGGACTGTAAATTAGACAGCCTGTTAGATGGGATTGAAGAGGAGTACAATCAGTCTGTTTGACGATGTAATTTTAAAATGACATGTAAAATGCCTTCTAGCCGGATTGTAGATCGTTTGCCTTTGCGGACCTTTTCGCTTCAACCTCGGGACCCAACGGTCTGGAGTGTGTCCGAATACCCTTACGGTTATAAAAGAACCGGGGCATGCATGGAGACAAGGCGTAGGGGTCATAATTGCTTTATCAGACAAGTGCCCAACTAGCTATGTTATATTACATGGTTAGTAAGAAACATCTTCCAGGGAGAATAGTTCCGTTAAGGGTTCCTTTCCCTGGGAGGCATGCCCTAAAGTGCATGTCCGGACTGTGAAAATAGCAGAAAAAGCATCTGGGGGCAGATAAATAAGTACGTAATAAATCAACTTTTAGGTCACCGACCGAATATTCCCTTAAGAACGCTAGCCTTCGGCTTCACCCAGTCTGAGGTGCACATCCGGCTGACCCGGCAGTAACAATCGCAGAGGTGCTCCCTTTACCTCCGAGCCGAACAATCGGGAACGTAGGGGTAAGAACAGGAGCCAGGCAACCCGGCTTGGCCAAAACTTAAGTCATATCAATGCATATAATGGTGATCAAAAGGTACATGCGGAAGTGTGACACATGTGGTGGGCATGAAGCCCATATAAATAAGCTTCTGTTAAAGAAGCCCCAAGGTATAACGAGTGCGAGTAGCACATCGAGTGAGTGCGAACAAAGCGCAGATTAGCCCTCAAGAGGTTTGTACTGAAAGAGGGAGGAAAAAGGAGGGAAAACAAAGACAGCGAAAAAACATGAAAGGTGGACGGAGGAAGGAGACGAATCCCGAGTCCGGCGCTAGGCGTAAAATCTTCGGAGACGGGCTGCGTTCCATGGGTTTGGCTCAAGTCGGTTGTCAGATGCGTTGCATAGACGGTATGCACCACCGGTAAGGACTTGGTCGATGATGAAGGGACCTTCCCATTTGGGCTTAAGTTTGTCCTTTTTCTTGTCCGACAAGCGTAGATCTAGCTCGCCAACATTGTATGTTTTGGCCCGTACTTCTCTGCTTTGATATCGTCGAGCCTGCTGTTGATAGAATGTGGAACGGGATTTTGCCACGCCGCGCTCCTCCTCTAAAGCGTCCAAACTGTCCTACCGATCCAACTCAGCTTCTCTTTCCTCGTACATGCGCACGCGAGGTGAGTCATGAATTATGTCGCAGGCAAAACTGCCTCAGTGCCGTATACCATAAAAAATGGTGTGAATCCGGTTGTGTGGTTTGGCGTGGTCCGCAGCCCCCAGAGTACGGAGTCAAGCTCCTCTACCTAGTGCGTGTTAGATTCCGTGAGGGACCGCACTAATCTGGGTTTGATGCCGCTCATGATTAGACCATTTGCTCTTTCCACTTGACCATTAGTTTGAGGGTGGTAGACTTAAGCGTAGTTGAGCTTGATGCCCATGTTTTTGCACCAAAGTTTAACCTCGTCGGCCATGAAATTCGTGCCATTATCAGTGATGATGCCGTGGGGGACACCAAAACGGTGTACTACCCCAGATATGAAGTCTATCACAGGTCCATATTCTGCCGTTTTAACCGGCTTGACCTCTATCCATTTGGTGAATTTGTCCACCATGACCAATAAGTATTTGTGCTTGTGGGTTCCCCCTTTAAGGGGTCCAACCATGTCAAGCCCCCAGACCGCGAACGGCCAAGTAATGGGTATAGTTTTGAGGGCGGTGGGTGGCATGTGGCTCTGATTAGCAAAGAGCTGGCAACCGACGCATCGTTGGACTAAGTCCTGAGCATCTGCCCGGGCGGTCGGCCAATAAAATCCTATACGGAAGGCCTTGCCTACAAGGGCCCGGGCGGCGGCGTGGTGCCCGCCGAGTCCGGCGTGAATTTCAGCCAGGAGATTTTGCCCTTCCTCTTCGGAGATACACCTTTGAAGGACTTCAGTTGTGCTTTTCTTATAAAGTTCTCCCTCATGGACCTTGTAGGCTTTAGATCGCCAAACTATGCAGCGGGCCTCATTTTGGTCTTCGGGAAGTTCCTGCCTGATTAAGTAGGCTAGGAATGGTTCTGTCCACGGGGCAATTACTGCCAGTATTTTGTGGGCTGAATCTGTTATTTCGTTGGCTAAGCCACCGATTGTGTCAGAATGTTCTGTGTTAGGTGATGCAGTTGGTTCCGGATTGTTATTTCCGGACTCCTCTTCCCATAATACGGATGGCTTAAAGAGCCATTCCAGGAAGATGTTTGGAGGGACAGCGTCGCATTTTGCGCCGATGCGTGCCAACACGTTTGCTGCCTGGTTATTATCCCGGGCTACATGGTGAAATTCGAGTCCTTCGAACCGGGCTGACATTTTTAGGACGGCGTTACGGTAGGCTGCCATTTTCGGATCCTTGGCGTCAAAGTCTCCATTTACTTGGGATATTGCGAGGTTTGAATCCCCGCGCACCTCTAGGCATTGAATACCCATGGAGATTGCCATCCGGAGGCCATGTAGAAGGGCATCGTATTCGGCTGCATTGTTGGAGTCCGTGTACATTATTTGAAGCACGTATTGGACTGTGTCTCCGATTGGGGACGTCAAGATGATGCCAGCCCCCAAGCCAGCCAACATTTTGGAGCCGTCGAAATGCATGATCCAATTGGAGTATGCGCCGTACTCTTTAGGGAGTTCGGCTTCGGTCCATTCGGCGATGAAGTCAGCCAGAACTTGTGACTTGATAGCTCGTCGTGGTTTGAAGGTTATATCAAATGGTAAGAGCTCAATGGCCCATTTTGCAATCCTTCCCGTTGCATCGCGATTGTTTATAATGTCGTTGAGAGGTACTTCGGAGGCCACCGTTATGGAACACTCTTGAAAGTAGTGTCGCAGCTTCCGGGATGCCATGAACACCACATACGCTATCTTTTGATAGTATGGGTACCGGGACTTGCATGGAGTTAAGACAGTGGATACGTAGTACACTGGTTTTTGAAGAGGGAATTTGTGCCCTTCTGTTTCTCGTTCGACGATGAGTACCGCGCTGACAACTTGATGTGTAGCTGCGATATATAACAACATCGTTTCGCCCAGGTTGGGCGCGGCTAGGACCGGATTTGTTGCCAATACGACTTTAATTTCTTCGAGTCCGGCCGTGGTAGCATCCGTCCATTCGAAATGTTCGGTGCGCCGGAGGAGGCGATAGAGGGGCAGTGCCTTTTCTCCCAAACGGGAGATGAAGCGGCTAAGAGCCGCCACACATCCAGTTAGTTTTTGTATTTGCTTGAGGTCTTTTGGGATATCCAATTGTGACAGAGCTCGGATCTTGGCTGGGTTTGCTTCAATTCCTCTACCGGATACAATGAAGCCCAAGAGCTTTCCGGCTGGTACGCCGAAAACACATTTTTCCGGGTTGAGCTTAATGTCATATGCTCGGAGGTTGTCGAATGTCACCCTCAAGTCGTCTACTAGAGTTTCGACGTGTTTGGTCTTGACGACCACATCGTCTACGTATGCCTCTACTGTTTTGCCTATCTGGGTGGCCAGACATGTCTGAATCATGCGCTGATATGTTGCGCCGGCGTTTTTGAGTCCGAAGGGCATTGTGTTGAAGCAGAATGGTTCGTATGGAGTAATAAATGCTGTTGCAGCCTGGTCTTTTTCCGCCATCTTGATTTGATGGTATCCGGAGTATGCGTCGAGGAAGCACAATGAATCGTGCCCTGCGGTAGCATCGATGATTTGGTCGATGCGAGGAAGAGGGAAAGGGTCCTTTGGACAGGCCTTGTTAAGGTCTTTGAAATCGACACAAAGGCGCCAGGATTTGTCCTGTTTTGGTACCATTACCAGGTTGGCTAGCCAGTCCGGATGTTTTATATCTCTGATGAATCCGGCTTCTAAGAGTTTGGCTAGCTCCCCTCCCATTGCCTGTCTTTTGGGTTCGGAAAATCGCCGAAGAGCCTGTTTGACTGGCTTGAATCCTTTTAGGATATTTAGGCTGTGCTCTGCCAGCCTGCGTGGGATTACTGGCATGTCTGAAGGGTGCCAGGCGAAAATGTCCCAATTTTCCCGAAGGAATTCTCGTAGTGCGGCCTCTACATCAGGATTTAATTGCGCCCCAATGGAGGCCGTCTTTGTGGGGTCCATTGGATGGACCTGGAATTTGACTATTTCGTCTGCTAGTTTGAAATAGGTGGACTTAGACCTTTTATCGAGTGTCACATCGTCCCTATCCACCGTGGAGCGCAGCGTAGTGAGTTCCTCTGCCGCTAGGGCTTCGGATAATGCCTCTAGGGCCAGTGCAGCTGTCTTATTTTCAGCGCGGAGTGCTGTATCTGGATCACTAACGAGAGTGATTATTCCATTGGGCCCGGGCATTTTGAGCTTCATGTACCCGTAATGGGGTATAGCTTGGAAGATTGTGAATGCCTCTTGCCCTAACAAGGCGTGATATCCGCTGCCGAATGGGGCCACTTGGAACGTGACCTCTTCGGACCTGTAGTTATCCGGCGAGCCGAACACTACGTCAAGTGTGATTTTTCCTATGCAGCGTACTTCTCGACTAGGGATTATTCCCCTGAAGGTTGTGCTGCTTCGCTCAATGCGGCTCCAGTCAATTTCCATTTTTTGAAGGGTTTCCTCATAGATGAGATTTAATCCGCTGCCGCCATCCATGAGTACCTTGGTAAGACGAAAGCCGTCCACTATCGGACTGAGGACCAATGCGGCTGGTGCTCGAGCTGTTCGGAATTTAGGTTCATCGCTAGCATTGAAGGTGATAGCTGTGTCGCTCCATGGATTCGTTGTTGCTACTTGGTAGAATTCAGCGAGGCTGCGGATTGTTCGCTTCCGCATGTTATTTGATGCAAAAGTCTCGAAGACTGTTAATACCGTACTGGTACTGTTGGGCTGGTTGTCCGGGGCTAGAAAGCCTTCGCCACTTTTGGCCACCTGCCGTAGTATCCAACATGCTCGAAGGCTATGTGTTGGAGTGGCGCCCTCCGTATTGTGGATTTTGCAGGGTCCGTTGAGCCACCCCTCCGGTACGGTTCTGTGCCCTTTAGGGGTTTTTTGCTTTTGGTTTTTAATCCAGGTACTTGAGTATGACACACCCTTTTATTTCGGATTGGGGTTGTACTCAGGGCCGGATTGTCCCAAAACCTGGTTTCGGTTTTCCAGGTGCTCTCCATCGCACAATATTTTTGTACAATGGTCGCTAGGTCGGCGAAGCATGTAACTTCGCAACGACTTATGGCGTTTATGATTCCCTTGTCCGTGCAATTGTTGCAAAAAATTGAAATCGCGCTTTCTTCACGGCAGTCCTTTATCCTGTTCATAACCAGGAGGAATCTGGCCCAGTAATGATGTACTGTTTCATCGGGCTCTTGCCGTATTTGAGATAGATCGCTTATGTTTGGGTGGGCGGGTGGAATTAAGTTCGAAACCCCGCCCGATCTGAGGCTCAAAGGCCAAGAAATTTCCGGATTTGGAAGCTTGGTTTGTTGGATGCCTTCCAACAAATCTGGGCCGATGCCTGACTTTAGGTTCAGTATTTGATTGACGCCCGTCCCTCCATGCGAATCCGGCATGGAGGGATCGGGAATCCGGACATAGCTGGTTTTTAACATAGAAGAAGAGTCGCCGCATTGTTCCTTTACCACAACAACGTGGTGGGTAGCCTGGGGAGAGTTAATTTCTCTCAGATCGGTTTTAAGACCAATTTGATCGTAGTCTGTAGCGACTCCCAGGACGGCGATGCGATCCAAGAGCTCGTTTACGGAGGAGAGCTCAATCGGATCTTGCTGCTCGGCAAATTCCAAGCTGACGTGAAGGTCGCTTTTGATGACCTGAGAGGTCATCGTCGGAGCGGTGGCTGAACAGGCGGTCATAAGAAAACCACCTAGCCGGATAGTTTGGCCAGCGGCCAAAGCTCCCTTGACGACAGCGCCGTCTTTAAAGACGGGAAAAGGCATCCTTCCTGATTGCGACGGCACAGAGGAACTCTCAATGAAAGCACCAATGTCGGTGTCAAAACCGGCGGATCTCGGGTAGGGGGTCCCGAACTATGCGTCTAGGCGGATGGTAACAGGAGACAAGGGACACGATGTTTTACCCAGGTTCGGGCCCTCTTGATGGAGGTAAAACCCTATGTCCTGCTTGATTAATATTGATGATGTGTGTTACAAGAGTAGATCTACCACGAGATCAAGGAGGCTAAACCGTAGAAGCTAGCCTATGGTATGATTGTTGTTCGTCCTACGGACTAAAGCCATTCGGTTTATATAGACACCGGAGAGGGCTAGGGTTACACAGAGTCGGTTACAATGGTAGGAGATCTACATATCCGTATCGCCAAGCTTTCCTTCCACGCCAAGGAAAGTCCCATCCGGACACAGGACGAAGTCTTCAATCTTGTATCTTCATAGTCTTGGAGTCTGGCCGATGATGATAGTTCGGCTATCCGGACACCCCCTAGTCCAGGACTCCCTCAGAGACTTCAACCCACAAAGGGTAACGGCTGCGTGAGTCCACAGAGGGCTCCACACGCGAAGGGTCCACGAAGAAGCAACCTTGTCTATCCCACCATGGCCATCGCCCACGAAGGACTTGCCTCACTAGGGGAGATCTTCACGAAGTAGGCGATCTCCTTGCCCTTACAAACTCCTTGGTTCAACTCCACAATCTTGTCGGAGGCTCCCAAGTGACACCTAACCAATATAGGAGACACCACTCTCCAAAAGGTAATAGATGGTGTGTTGATGATGAACTCCTTGCTCTTGTGCTTCAAATGATAGTCTCCCCAACACTCAACTCTCTCTCATAGGATTGGATTTGGTGGAAAGAAGATTTGAGTGGAAAGCAACTTGGGGAAGGCTAGAGATCAAGATTCATATGGTAGGATTGGAATATCTTGGTCTCAACACATGAGTAGGTGGTTCTATCTCAGAAAATGAGTAGTGGAAGTGTAGGCACGTTCTGATGGCTTTCCTCATGAAGTAGGAGAGGGTGGAGGGGTATATATAGCCTCCACACAAAATCTAACCGTTACACATAATATACCAAACTCGATGGGACCGAATCAGAAAACTCGATCGGACCAATTCAGTACAAAATGTGACTGTTAGGAATTTCGATGGGACCGACATGTCAACTCAGTGGTTCCGATATCATTAGGGTTAGGGCATAACGTAATCTCGGTGAGACCGGTTACACAAATTGGTGGGACCAACTTTGGTAATAAGTTAACCAGAGAGTTGGTCAGGCAAACTCGGTGGGACCGATTCGCTCATCTCGGTGGTACCGAAATGTTACGAAAGGAAAACAGAGAGTTTACATTGCGAACTCGGTGGGATCAATCGCTCATCTCGGTTGGACCGAAATGTTACAAAGGGAAACAGAGAGTTTGCAATCCCATCTCGGTGAGACCGAGATCCCTATCGGTTGGACCGAAGTGACTAGGGTTTCTGGCAGTGGCTATCACTACTAGGAAAATGCTTATAGGTAGACATTTAGCAGTAGCGTTGGTTATATACCCCACGCTACTGCTACTTAGCAGTAGCGCCGGCCAAAACCAGCGCTGCAAGCGCACGTTAGCAGTAGCGCTTGTTTTCCAAGCCAGCGCTGCTGTTAGTGCACCACGCACTCGGCCCACTATTGCAGCTTTAGCTATAGCGCTAGGCCTCCTCCCCCATGCTGCTGCTAAGCCCACCTTTGCTTCCCCTTCGGCCCGCGCTCTCTCTATCTCACTCTCACACTCACACGCTCACACTCACGCGCCCCTCAATCCCTCGCTCCGGCCTCCCTCCCTAGTTATAATTATTAGAGAGTAGTTATTTTGAATCCTATATAGTTGAATCCTAATTATAGATTAGGTAGTATGAACCCTAGTTAATTTGTATGAACCCTAGGTTTTTAAATTAGCTAGGTTTTAAAACTAGGACATAAATTTATCTAGGTTTTTAAATTAGGACAAAAATTTATCTAGGTTTTTAATTAGGTGTAGTTAATAGAATTTAGGTGTTTTAGGTGTATTTAACATAATTCTAGGTGTTTTAGTTGTTTTAGGTGTAGTTAACAAATTCTAGGTATTTATTTAGTTAAAGCAATTTTTGTTATTTTTTTAGTTAAAGCATTTTTTCCTGTCATATGCAAATTTGCAGTGGGCATGTCATATTTTGAACATGTCACATTTTGGACATGTCATATTTTTCCGAGTGGCCTATGTTTTGCCATATTTTTATGTTATGGCAAATTTCAGGCACTCGATATGTCCTGTTTTTAGCAAAGGTCATGCCGAATTTTGCCAAGTCTTTATTAATTTTGTTTTCATAATTAAGCATTTGTTCTCGACGTCGACGATGCCTGGCCCGCATCCTCGTCGTCGACTCAGCGGAGAAGGCTTGCTTGATTATAGGGGCCATGTCCGGGACTGGGCTCCGCCTGGCTGGTATTGGGAGGTGCTACCTTCCGGGGCGCGCAACTTGGTGAGGAGGAAGCCCGTCGTCGACCCAGACCTTATTTGGTGGCGGTCGCATGGGCCAGTGATGGTGGGGAGGCCTTCATCCACCACAAAGGTGGTATCTCACCGTGTCAGCGAGGAGGATGAGCACGCCCGTCGCTACATGGTTGCGTTGGAGGGCAGGTCCGGCAGTACCTGGATGGTTCTTCAGGGATCTCACTGGAGCTATGATCCTGTGATGGTTCCTTCTCTTTGGGTGTCCACTGCCCGTGCCGATACCCGTCGTTTGCTAGGGTTCTAGCTGTATTAGTGATGTTATATGTATGACACAATTCGAGATGTATTAGTGATAATATTCGACGATGTACGAACGCAGGAGATGATTTAGTTTTCTTATTGAATGCATGCTAATTTGAATACTAATTCGTTTTATGATTTAGTTTTGCTTATTGAATGCACGTCTGTTTCAAGTATATGAACATAGGAAATGTCTGACGATGATAGCAAAAGGGAATTCGGTATGTGCGAATACTGCGAAGACGAGCGCGGCCTGTGCGACAGGCCTCACCTAGTTGGTGGTAGGCGCTTCAGCATCAAGCTGGATGAGAACTTCGAAGTGCATACAGTAAGTCACAACGACAAGTCTTTTTTCGTAATTAAGCATGACTTCTGCTTCTTTTGCTTCAACTTATAATTTTTTTACCATTCTACTAGCGTATCCCCTGCCATGCAAGAATATATGTGTTGGATAAGGTTGGTTTCAGTACTATGGAAACTATGGAGGTAAAAAGAGTTAACTTGAGGACCGAGCATGGTTATAGTTTCCTCGCAAAATTATACAATACAGACACCTACACCCATTTTGAATGCAAACAATGGAGAGCACTATGCAAGGCTTATGCATTTGAGCCTGATATGCTTATCACCTTTGATATTCGTCCAGAAGATGATATTGAAGATAATATCGACATCTGGGTCGATGTGCAGACGCCTCCAGTTCCACCTTTATGTAAGTTTCTCAACCATATTTATGTCTTGGATATTGTTTATTCAAAAATAGTTGACAACTAATTTCTATTGACAGCTTATTTCCATTCAAGAAAACATGTCCGGCGCTTGGTAGACATGACCTACTACTGTCCCGGGGCTGAACTAAACTGTGAGGAGACAAGTCATTATGTTTCATGGCTTGAGGATCTTCATACTGTGAAGAAAAATTATTTTCCTGGACTTAGAAATGTTAGTACTCAAACATGCGACCAATAGTGTTCGTACTGAACTACGACCACATCTATTTAGGAAAGATGGTAAGATTTTTACTATTTGTCCTCAGTGCATCTTTTGCATACATTATTTTTAAGCTAAACTTCATTGCTAAGTATGTTACTACAATGTTCTTCAACAGGGAATCCCGATGATAGTTGTGCCTCAGTTGATCGAAGCTAAAGGTCGCATGTCTATGGTTAGCATACGCCAAGACTTCCTACATTGCACATGAGTGCATTCATGATTTCTAGAAGCGAGCAAGTCTTAATAGTCAAAGACTGGAACAAAATTGTGAAGGATCGCAGAGAAGTACTAGGGGGCAGCAATCAGAAGCGTAGCCCACAATTAGGAGACAGGTTCATCTGCATGCTTCAATATGATGAATCAGGAGCGCTCCACATGTTCTATGCTATTTTACCTAAGAGAGAGTAGTAGGAGTGATTATCTAGCTAGAATGAATTTCAAGATGATGATGATGTGCTACACTATGTAGCTATGATGATTAGACAATGTTGGTGGTAATGACTAGCTATGATGATTATTAGCTAGCAGTGTCGATGGTAATTTTCCCTTACTTGCAACTCCTATGCTGAATTAGATGCTATGTTGATGCTACTACTAATCATTGTTGGTGAAGCAAATGCATCTGAATTTCCATCCATGAATACTGCATTTGAATTTTCTTTTTTAATTGCTAATTAGTTAGCTGTAGCATGGGGTGGAGAAAGCAGCGCTACTAGTACATACCATAGTAGTAGCGCGTGTTGATAAAGTGACGCTACTAGTACTTAGCATACCGGTAGCGTGGGGTGGAAAATGCGCTACTGCTAATATTTAGCTGTAGGACCGTAGCAGTAGCGCGGGCACCCATGCTATTGGTATGCAAAAAACCCATGCTACTGGTAATGTTTTTCCTAGTAGTGTATGTCAAATGAACTCGGTGGCGCCGGATGGATTAAATCGGTGGGGCCGAGTTTGACTTTTGGTTTGGGACATATGTGGATATGAGAAAGTGGTTGAGGGCTTTGGAGCATATCATTAAGCATCATGAGAGCAAGCAAGCCATTAAGCAACACCTCATCCCCTTTTAATAGTATTGGCTTTCCTATGGACTCAATGTGATCTTGGATCACTAAAGATAAAATGTAAGTCTTGAACTTTGAAGCTTGAGCCAATCCTTTGTCTTTAGCGTCTTGAAGGGGTTCCACATCCTCTTGTGCATGCCACTCCACTGTTGGACTTATCTGAAATATACTAGATAGAAGTATTAGTCCAACAAGAGATATGTTGACATAAATTACCAAAATCACCCAGGGAGCACTTGTGCTTTCAATCCCCCCCTTTTTCGTAATTGATGACAACATACATCAAAGCTTTGGATAAAGATATAGAGAAGGCAAGTAAAGCTTTGGAATAACATGTAACATGCATAGGCTCCCCTTACATGTATGCAATCATGTGAATATGGAACATAAGAGCATCTGAGTGCATAATCATGACAGAGTAAGCAATGAGTTACATGTATCTTGGCTATATGCATCAGAGCAAATGATGTGAATAAAGAGAATGTACCTTCATGCTCATGGGTCCTTCTTCTAAATAGTATGTACATCAGCAAGAGATCCTCATGCACATGAGTGTGATGCATATACTTACCTTGCGGTCTTGAGATGGCTTTGGAAGAGATGAACCTGAGTAAACAAGGTTAGACAACACAGACTCTACTAAATAAAGCAGGAGCAGGAAACCACAAGAGTACCAAGATTGGGTTGACATGTAGAGACCGAATGAGTACTAGGTACTCTATTTGAGTGTAGACATGTCCCCAAAAGATATGCAATGAATTCAAAGATTTTCTTCCTTTATGTCTTACTCCCCCTGAATCTTACATGGGATACTGGGAGAAGATAAGGAACAGAAAATCGGATCAAAGCAAACACACAAACAACATGAACATGTCTTTCCTCTAAAAGACATGTGACTTCTCTCCTCTTTGAATACCAAGCATATGGGGTCTCTCTTTGATGTGATTATTCATTTCTCTTTCCCCCTTTTGATGTGATGAAGCTTTGATGTGAGCTCTCTCCCCCTTTGACATCAATTTCCAAGAAGGGTCTCCTGGAATGCAAGTCAAAAGGTTTGGTCCTTGAGTCACATAACAAAGTAGCAGGGAAAAGTATGGTGCTGGTAGAGGATAAGAATCAACGAATGGAGCTGGAAAAAATGTGCAGGAAGCAAATAACAAGTTGTTTTCTCAGCATTGAAATCGGCTACACCGAGTTGTTTTCTTCGTGGTACCGAAAGGTTCTCGGTTTGACCGAAAGAGACAAACCGGTGTGTCCGAGTTCATCATAGAGAAAACACTAGTCATCACAGCTCACTAGGAAAAAAAATCTCACAAAGGTTTGCAGGGAATTTAACTAAATGATTTGCAATGAATTAGATGCAAGGAAAATGCAGAAAATAAACAGAGAAAAGAAAAGAAATCTAGATGAAGTTTTTTTTGAAAGGGGAAACAAATATGCATGAGACAAATGCAAGACCACAGAGAAACACTAGAGAACTTCGTCTAGACAAGGTTAGTGACAAAGTCACCTATGTTAGAGTATATTGACTTAGGAGTCAAGTGAAGACACTTGATCATAGGTCATACTCATCGTTTAAGCTCAAAATGGGGTTGCCATTTTTCGTTTAAGCACTTTGATGTATTCACATCTTGTTGAGTTGCTTTGACCCATGTCTTGGGGTAAAGCTTCTCTAAGATGGAATAACATACCTTGGGTGGTGATAATGATCTTGATCATGTAGTTGAACTTGTGTGGGATGCTCAAGGTTGATGCAGCTCATCAAGAGTTGGGAGCTCCACTTGGAATTTTGAGTTCATCTACCTACACGAGTTAGTCTTGCAAGGAATAGCACTTGTGCATCCAAAATGACAATCATGAATATGATACCAAAACAATTTTGATATATAGAAATTGTCAAAAGGATATGTTTGAAGAGTTTTATGCTTCCTTGGCTTCAACCACCGGATTGTAGAAACTTGGTGATTTAGGGATTGCTCAAGATGTGAGTGAGTTGCAATCTCATAGATTTAGTTTCCACCAATGTAACGCCCCGGATTCGATGCACCAGGTGTCTGCTAGTTATTCGCCGGCGTTGCCATGTCATTTGCATGCGTGTTTCATTTTGCCATGTCATCATGTGCATCTCATTTTGCATACGTGTTCGTCTCATGCATCCGAGCATTTTCCCCGTTGTCCGTTTTGCGATCCGACACTCCTATGTTCCCTAGCATTTCCCTCTTGTCTCTTTTCGTGAGTGGGTGTTAAAGGTTCTCGGAATGGACCGAGTCTTGCCAAGTGGCCTTGGTACACCACCGGTAGACCGCCTGTCAACTTTCGTGCCATTTGGAGTCGTTTGATACTCCAACCGGTTAACCGCGTAGCCCGAAACCTCCTTCTCTTTGTAGCCCAACACCCCTCCAAAGTGGCCCAATAATCCAGCCAATCCCTCTCCATGCTCTCGGTCGTTTGATTACGATCGTGTGGGAAAAAACCGCTCCTCATTTGGAGTCTCCTAGCTCCCTCTACCTATAAATATGTGCTCCTCGTCCAAATTCTGGATCAAATCCACCCTAACCCTAAAAAATCGCCCTCCGCCGCCACCGGACGCGTCCGCCCCGCTGCCTCCAGCCAACCCCGCGCCGCCACGTCACCCAGCCGGTCCTCTCTCTCTCCTCCTCCGCCGCCGGGCCCGCAGAGCTCAGATCATGCCCGCCCCGGGTTGCGCCGGGCCTGAGGGAGCCCGCGACCCCGCCGCCGTCCTCCGGCTCCACTGGCCGTCGCGCCGCCCCGAGTGC
>NC_057801.1:699652153-699658706 GCF_018294505.1 Triticum aestivum
CTGCGTCCTCCACCCCGTGTCGCCCGACCTCCCGTCGCCGGCCGCCCTGCCGCGCCTCCCACCTCGCTCGCCGGAGCGCGCTGCCCGCCGCCGCCTTCGCTCGGGCCAGATTCGGGCGGGTGGACGAGATCCACCCGTCCCGTGATCCAAACGCCTCTCCTGTGCGCCCCCCTCCGTCCAGGGTCCTCCCCGTCCAGCTTCTCCCCGAGGGTATATTTTGACTAAGTCCCCGTAGTTTTTCATATTCTGGTGCTCTGTTTAACATACCATAACTACATGCATACTGCTCCGTTTTGCGTGCATAATAAATCAAATTGTTTGCCATGAGATGCTCTACATTTCATTACATTGTGCCATGTTCATTTGAGCTCATCTTGATGCCCTAATCATCGTTGCAAGAGTGCTATATGATGTTAATCTGCTGAAACTGTCGTAACTTGATGATTTGTCTTTTTCGTTGCATTTTGTGTGTGCATCCTACGAGGTTGATATCTACATGTGTTTTGAACTACATCATGCCATCTTTACAGGAGCGCGATCCATGTATTTTTGTGAGTCTTGTAGTGAGTGCATCGAGCTTGTTAAGTAGGGTACTTGCTGTTACTGTTTTGCTAGGCTGAATCTGTTATTTCGTGATGCTATGTAAACCTGCTGCTACAAGTCATTCTATGCATAATCTGGAGATGTTAACTAAGGATGTTTTGTTATACATGTCATGATATATCCATCCATGCCCCTTGTTGCATTTATGGATTGCTGTAGATTGTTGTAATCTTGCTCCAAAGTTGCTAAATAATGTTGCTGTCAGCTTGTAAACATTAAGTTCAATGTTGCCATGATTATTGATAGTGATCCATGCACCCTATGAACTTGATATTGCCATTCTTAGCTTTATAAACATGTATTCTTACTGTTAGTCACCTTGTCATGCCATGTATTGCTCTGTGGTGAGTGTAACAAGCTCACCAACATGCCTACTTATCGTTATTCCTGCCATGTTTGAATCTGTCATATCTTTTGTCTTGTTTACATGGGTGCCATCATATCTTCTGATCCTTTTTGGCTCATGGTCAATAAAGGACTTTTGTTCTATGCATTTAGTAGTATCATTCCATGCCTTAAGTTTCTAAGATAAGTTCATGTAGCATGTTGTTTGATAGCTCTAAACATTGCAACCTGATATTATTTCTGCAAAGTCTGAAACTGTTATTATTTGCAATCTTGCCATGTGTGTTTGAGCATGTTCTAGTGATTTCTGGAGATAGCTCAGTGTTCATGTTTTGTTATGCTTTACCTGCACATCATGTCCATGCCTTTTTTATCATGTTAGAATGCTGTAGCATGTTTTTTTGATGCTTGCAATATGCCTAGTTGCTGTTTTGGACAGCTTGTCCTTTAAACTTGTATAGAGTGTATGTGTTGAACCGTTGCTCCATTTTGAGTGTGCTCTATATGAAACTTGCTTGATTTTGCATGTAGTTTCATATTATCATGTTGCATCCATGTTTTGAGGTGTTTGATTGATATTTGTACGCACTTTGCATCAATGCCATGCTTGACTTGTTTTGCTCATATCTTCTAGGCCGTAACTCCAAATCTAATGAACTTTATATGTAACTTGACTAGAATCTCGTATAGATCATCTTGGTGCATCTTAACTTGCTGTTTAACTACTTGAACATAAGTTTTATTCAGATCTGGATCAATTTCGAAATTTACATATGAGGACTTACCGGATTTGTTATATGTTGTTCCCGGCCTCATTTAAACTTGCCTTGATGTGTTGCTCTTGTTTGCATCATCTCTTGCCATGAGTAGCTTCATGTAGCCTTGTCATGCATCATGCTTGGTTGTGCATCATGTCTTGTATATGTGTGGTGTGTTTACAATGTTGTGTGCTTCTCGATAGTTCCCGTTTCGTTGCGATCATGAGGATTTGTTCGTCTACGCTTGGTTCGTCTTCGTGGCTTCGTCTTCTTCATGGACTCGTTCTTCTTCCTAGCGGGATTTTAGGCAAGTTGACCACCACCTTGGATCTCATTACTATCATTGCTATGCTAGTTGCTTCGTTCTATCACTATGCTGTGCTACCTATCACTTGTTCCTCAAGCCTCGCAAATTGCCATGTCAGCCTCTAACCTTTTTACCCTTCCTAGCAAACGTTGCTTGGCTATGTTACCGCTTTTGCTCAGCCCCTCTTATAGCATTGTTAGTTGCAGGTGAAGTTGAAGATTGCTCCATGATGGACAGGTTTATGTTGGGATATCACAATATCTCTTATTTAATTAATGCATCTATATACTTGGTAAAGGGTGGAAGACTCGGCCTTATGCCTGGTGTTTTGTTCCACTCTTGCCGCCCTAGTTTCCGTCATACCGGTGTTATGTTCCCAGATTTTGCGTTCCTTACGCGGTTGGGTGATTTATGGGACCCCCTTGACAGTTCGCTTTGAATAAAACTCCTCCAGCAAGGCCCAATATTGGTTTTACCATTTGCCTCACCTAGCCCTTTTTACCTTGGGTTTCCGGAGCCCGAGGGTCATCTTTATTTATCCGCCCCGGGCCAGTGCTCGTGTGAGTGTTGGTCCAACCTGTCAGCCGCCGGTGGTCACCAGGGGCAACTCTGGGCTGGCCTACAGGAAGTTTGGACAATCCAGTGTGCCCTAAGAACAAGATATGTGCAGCTCCTATCAGGAGTTGTCGGCACATTCGGGCGGCTTTGCTGGTCTTGTTTTACCATTGTCGAAATGTCTTGTAAACCGAGATTCCGAGTCTGATCGGGTCTTCCTGGGAGAAGGTATATCCTTCATTGATCGCGAGAGCTTATCATGGGCTAAGTTGGGACACCCCTGCAGGGTTTAAACTTTCGAAAGCCATGCCCGCGGTTATGGGCAGATGGGAATTTGTTAATGTCCGGTTGTAGATAACTTGACACTAGATATGAATTAAATGCATCAACCGCGTGTATACCTGTGATGGTATCTTTTCGGCGGAGTCCGGGAAGTGAACACGGTTTTGGGTTATGTTTGACGTAAGTAGGAGTTCAGGATCACTTCTTGATCATTGCTAGCTTCTCGACCGTTCCGTTTGCTCTCTTCTCGCTCTTATTTGCGTATGTTAGCCACCATATATGCTTAGTCGCTGCTGCAACCTCACCACTTTACCCCTTCCTTACCCATTAAGCTTTGCTAGTCTTGATACCCATGGTAATGGGATTGCTGAGTCCTCGTGGCTCACAGATTACTACAACAACAGTTGCAGGTACAGGTTATGCGATGATCATGACGCGAGAGCGATGTTTACTTGTTTTGGAGTTCTTCTTCTGCTTCTTCTTCGATCAGGGGATAGGTTCCAGGTCGGTAGCCTGGGCTAGCAGGGTGAATGTCGATTGAGTTTCTGTTTGTGTTTTATCCCTAGTCGGATGGTGCTCTTATGTAAGATGATGTTGTATTCGTGTGGCATTGTATGCCTCTTGTATGTATCCCCATCTACTATGTAATGTTGATGTAATGATATCCACCTTGCAAAAGCGTTTCAATATGCGGTTCTATCCTTGGTGGGACCTTCGAGTCTCTTTAGGATAGTATCGCATATTGGGTGTGACAAGTTGGTATCAGAGCCTCGACCGACCTTAGGAGCCCCCCTTGATTAACTGTGTAGCTTGGCTGTTGTTGAGTCTAGAAGAAAACTGTTTCTGGAGTCTAGTTATATCGGAGAGTAGGAATTCTTTTACTCCTCACCCCCTTCGTCGCTCTGGTCAGGAATCTTGACGTAGGTGTTTTGAATTACTCCTCTTCCCTTGCAAACTTTCTTTAGGACCACACAGTTGGTTTTCCGGTCATTGGTTCTCAGCTCTTTTCATCTGGTGCATTTCTCGTCAAGTCAACTCGAGCCTCTTCATCATTGCCAAGTTCAATCCTCAGTTGTTTTTCCTTTTTCCATCGGCCCAACCCTTTTTCATCTCGGAACTGGAGTCCGTAATCGAGTATCCTTCCTACTCAAGCGAAGCCTTTGCTTTCTTTCAACCGGTGTTTTCTCTTCAAATTGTTCGTCGGTTTCCCCTTCCAAGTTGCCTTTGTTTTCCCGCCCTCCCACCCCTCTTCTTCCCGGAGTCTGAGTCTTTTTCGAGCATCAATTTTCATTCGTACGGAGCCTCTTCAGTCTTTCGTAAATTATTTCAACCGGTGAACTCTTGTCTCGTTCGTCATTCTTCATCTCTTTTTCTTCTTCGGTGGACTCAATTCAAGTTTTTCGGGTTGATCACATTGTTTTCTAGGATCAAGTGTTTTCCCTGCTCGTTCGCCTCTCGCCAGTTTATGATTCCGGAGTTCGGAAGACATCTCAAGAGATTCATTTGTGTTCCAATTAATTCGAGGTTGTCACCTCATTCAAATATTTCAATTGTTCTGGTGCATCATCTATCTGTTCAACAATCCTTTTCAACGGTGTTTTTTCTCTTCAGTGGGCCCTAACCCATAGGTCTTTTCCCAGGATCTTACCTAACTCTTCTGATTTCCCGGAGCTATTCTCAAATTCTTTTCAAGTTTGACGTAAGAATGAATTTCATCAGTCAGATGCTTTTCCAAGATGTCGTTCAAATTCTTTGCATTGTTGGCTCAACCTCTTCGCTTTTCATCCTCCCGGAGTACCTCAGTAATTTTGGTGGTGTTTCTCATCGTCAGTTGAAGACCGAAGAAGAGTTCCTCTTAAATCTTGTCCGTTCTCTCGAAGATTCGTGGTTCTAACTTCCCGTTCTTTTGTATCTAAATCCCCTCTAGCATATTTGTTCTTCTAATTCTTCCCGGTGATTCATTCTCTTTCATCAGTCATTTTCAAATTCTTACAGTGGTTCGTTCAAGATTATTTTTCCTTGATTATCATTTTAATCCATTCTTTCTTTCCAATCCTACGAGTGGTTCATGAAGAACTTCTCAAGTTTGCAATATGTCACTTCTCAATCATTTTCAAGAAGAATAAGTAGTATGCAAAAATCCATTGCTTGTCATCAATTTAATTTGATGAAGGATAAGCATACAATAAATCTTATTCTTATTTCATTCAAGTGATTAATCCCTTCCTTCGGAGTTTGTTCTTGATGAATAAATTCTAGTTCCAAGTGTTTTCATCTTTTCTTTTCCGGAGTTCAATTTTCCTCGGCTATTTCGTCGGAACCTCCATCTAAATCATCACAACGCTCATCTTATTCTTTCATCCTTCATTTTATCTCGTCATCCTTTTGTTACCGGAGTTCTTCAAGGTGGTTCTTCATGATTTAGTTCATTCTTCAAGAGTTCATCAAGTTTTTTGTTGGTGGAATTCAAGTATCTTTTCTTCTCGCATCTCGAAGTGCATATAATTCTCCGTGTTCTTTGAAGTGGAGTTTTTCATTTCTTCGTTCTTCTCAACTATTTAATCTTTTCCGTTTGTGGTCGGTTATCACCTCATAATTTTGAGATGTTATCCGTAAGTCCACAACAAGCTTATTCTTTTCGTTGTTGATTTTCTGAACAACTCCGTTTAAACCTTCCGTCTAAAGAAGCTTTCTATTTCATTCGTGGCACAAGCTGTCATTTTCTTCTCCGTTCTTTTCATTCAACTCTTTCAATTCTTTCCAGAGATTTTGTGTCATGTCTTCATCAAGTATCATTCTTTCCTCTCAAGCTCGTGTTCTATTCATCCATGTTTCAGCCGGAGTGCTGCCTAAATCCTCTCAGTATTGTTCCTTTCCTATCTTGTTCTAACCAGAGTGCTTTTAGAGTCTGTCTTATTATATGAGCTTTGATCCTCGTCATTCTCATTGTTCCCCTCTTCTTCTCGAGTGCTCTCGATTCTTTGCTTCTTCTCGTGAGTTATTGTTTCACCTCATCCCTTTTCCCTTCCGTCTCGGTCCTAAGATCTCGAGACGAGATCTCTTGTTAGTGGAGGAGTGTTGTAACGCCCCGGATTCGATGCGCCAGGTGTCTGCTAGTTATTCGTCGGCATTTCCATGTCATTTTCTTGCGTGTTGCATTTTTCCATGTCATCATGCGCATCTCATTTTGCATATGTGTTCGTCTCATGCATCAGAACATTTTCCCCGTTGTCCGTTTTGCGATCCGGCACTCCTATGTTCCCCGGTGTTCCCCTCTTGTCTCTTTTCATGAGTGGGTGTTAAACGTTCTCGGAATGGACCGAGTCTTGCCAAGTGGCCTTGGTACACCACCGGTAGACCGCTTGTCAAGTTTCGTGCCATTTGGAGGTCGTTTGATACTCCAACCGGTTAACCGCGTAGCCCGAAACCTCCTTCCCTTTGCAGCCCAACACCCCTCCAAAGTTGCCCAATAATCCAGCCAATCCCTCTCCATGCTCTCGGTCGTTCGATCATGATCGTGTGGGCGTAAACCGCTCCTCATTTGGAGTCTCATAGTTCCCTCTACCTATAAATATGTGCTCCTCATCCAAATTCCGGATCAAATCCACCCTAACCCTTAAAAATCGCCCTCCGCCGCCACCAGACGCGTCCGCCCCGCGTCGCACATGTCGGCGCCACTGCCTCCAGCCAACCCCGCGCCTCC
>NC_057801.1:699959102-700149952 GCF_018294505.1 Triticum aestivum
CACTTGATCTCTTCGTGATGCTCCACTTGAACTTGCACACGGCAATCTTGATGATGATCACCACTTGAGTTGATCAACTTGATTCACTATTGACTTAGTCTTGATCAACCTTAAATCTTTGCAACTCTCTTCATTTGGATGATGTATTGAAGGTAAACATGAATGATCACACAAACTTCTTCTTCAAGACATGCTTGGAATAAGCTCAACACTCGCATGACCAATCTTTGGATAATTCCTTAATAGCACCTTGGTCAACTCATAAACTCCTTGAAACCAACACATGGACTTCAAGAAAATCCTATGGACAAATCCTTCAAATATAACTCAAGACAACCATTAGTCCATAGAGATTGTCATCAATTACCAAAACCAAACATGGGCGCACCGCATGTTCTTTCAATCTCCCCCATTTTGGTAATTGATGACAATCACTTTCAAGAGAGTTTATATAAGGAATTATGCTTCACTATGCAATGCAACAACCAAAATTGCATGCGTATGAGATGCAAATGCTAAGGAACAAAACCAAAGCAAGAGGAGATAACTCTCTAAACTTCTCCACAAAACTCTCTGAAACTTCTCCCCCATTGGCATCGATTGCCAAAATGGGCGAAAAGCTAAGAAGACCAATATAAATTGTGGTCCTCCATAAATTGTGTATTTCTCAACAAGAGAGTGGAATGCAATACACATATGCAACGGTTAATACTTGGAGGAACACAAACTATATTGAGGCCCAAAGATTGCAAAAGAATGATATGCCACAAAGACATAACAAAGAGAGAAACAAGCAATCAAAAGATACCAATTGAAGCAAGCAATTAAAGGATATCAATTGAACCAACTAGACCAAAGATCCTATGAGCCACATGAATGAAGGATATTATGATATGAGACGAGGAGTGTTCTAAAGAAACTAGAGAAGCTCCCCATGATTTGTGCACAAAAAAGAATGTTTTGTAATTGGATACAAAGTGCACAAAATAGGATCATAGATCCCCCAAAATAAATAGAAACTTACAACAAGTGCAAGTGAGCATATAGGAAACAAAGCCTAGTACTTGCAACAAACACATGGTTGAGCAACAAGTAAAAGAGGCAACTTAAGAATGGGCTCAACCAAAATGACGTGTGTGAGTCATGGCGAAGCACTTGAGAAGACTAAAATTAGGATGAGCATTAAGCATCAACATAGTCTTCAAAGAATGAGGCACATGGTGCAAGGCCTGTCATTCCCACACACAACTAGCAAATGGGTTCACAAGCTTACTAATAAGCATATAAAGAACTTATGCTTGTGACAACCCATGGTGAAGATAGAAGATGAAAGCCTCATCAAGACGAGGGATGCCAATTAAGATGGCAAAAGCCTCGTAACGATAAGCATGAGGAAAATAATCTTCACCACACAAGAGTGCATCAAGATGCAACGATAGAGGACACACACTCAAGGCAAAAGCTTTCACGGAGCCACCAAAGAAATAACATAAGAAAGACAAGGTGGACGTGAAAGAAAGGATATCAACTAGAGATGTAATTTCTCTCAAGTGTATAAGGTTCTATGTAGACGAAATCATGATGATATATATATCTACAAAGAAGAATGTACACCCGAAATAGTTACAACACAAAGGAACAAGATATCCACAAGGAAGTCATAAATATACCAATAAGATATTTGCTTGAAAGCATAGCGCTTGGCTAGATATGGTCTTATTGTATATAAATGAAGTCCAAACACACATCCATCAAGGGCATCACAACTAGCAACAAGAGATCATCGTTGGGATGCTTTGAGAAAGGAAACAAGTATCACAAGATATGAAATGAAAATCATGCCAAGATGCAACCTACACAAGGTTGAATGCAAGAGGAGAAAGCATGAATAGATACTTGTTATCGAGATATCATTGGAAGGATGTAGTAGATACCAATTGAAGGTAGATAGTAGTTCATTGATCATCCTAGCTTGACTCCAATATGCACATGGTGACAACACCTTCCTTGTGAGTGAGCCGAGCATCCAATGCATCTCCAAATGTTCCTAGAAGAACAACACAAACTAAACGGTACCCAAACTCACCGGGACCAAATAGTTAGAAACACCAATACATAGGACAAACTCGACATAAATATGTGCATATAGATATGAAAATGAATTTCATGCACATCTCATCCAAATTGAGACTAGGTGGAGTTTCCCCTATATATTGAGTCAAAGAAAGAAAGCATGCCAAATGAAATACATGAAGTAAACATGCATGCTCAAGACTTTCAAAACCCAAAACCAAAAGACAAATAAATGCCAAGTGAAAAGGATACCAAATGGAGAAATCATCACTTGGAAGATATCATTAAAGATACATCAAGGAATGAGATATCCATTGATACACACTAAACTAAAGATGTCAAACTCCCAAAGAGAGGATGGTTCCAAACATACCAAGCTCTCAATAAAGTTTCATGATGGCACAAAGTACCAAAAAGAAATGGCTTGCCTTCCACCAAAACACACTTGATAAGGATCACAAGAAGAGTGAAGAAAATAGAATAGCTCCCCCACGAGTTGTGCATTATATAGGATTTGTATTTGAATACAAAAGGCACAAGGTGGGATCACTGCTTTCACTATATCTAGAAAACACTAGACAAGAACAAGAAATAAACAAGATCCAAAAGTGGTATGGAAGACAACGAGAGTTAACACAAACCTTTGCAAGTGAAAAAGGCAAATAAACAAAAGCGAATGTAAAGATGATCAATTAAATTCTACCACACATAAGTGACTACCAATTGTCAAAAGACAAGAAGTAGATGGAAAGAATTCCCGGTGGTAGATAGCAAGGATATCCAACATCATCTTCACACCACACACAAGCAAATTGCAACTTGTAGAGCTAACATGCCACCTA
This sequence comes from Triticum aestivum, assembly GCF_018294505.1. Taxonomy (NCBI): domain Eukaryota; kingdom Viridiplantae; phylum Streptophyta; class Magnoliopsida; order Poales; family Poaceae; genus Triticum; species Triticum aestivum. The sequence continues at coordinate 699,962,018 of NC_057801.1, forward strand.
GGAACAAGATAATTTACAATATCAATTCTATGTGACAATATCTCAAATGTACACATTTTCTAGGCTTGTAATATGCACTTAGCATATTACTCCCCCATAATGTGATACCAATAAGAACTAAACAAGAGGCAATAAGAGGATCCAACACGAGATAATCAATGGAATTTTTAGAATTTGAATTTCTCATGAGAGATATACCACCTAGCGCCTAGATAATCTTGTAATATCAGTACTAGATGGTATTCCTCATGTACACACATTTATAGGATTGTGAGGTGCACAAAGCACATCACTCCCCCAAAATGGGATGTTCCATTGATCTCTCACACGAGCCAACTAGGATACAAACAGGAAGCAAAAAGGCTCAACGCACGACACACACGTACATGATGTGCAAACCAACACACACATACTTGATTGCTCAAGATAAGCAAGTTGGAAGCGCAACATATACAAACACATGCAAGGAACAAAACCAAAACATGCAAGGGGGCAAGTAACTTTCAAGGTAAACAATTTAAGTACAAGTTACCGCAAGGAGGCACATTGGATATAAGATAGAAACTTGATAATCCCATTGACTTGGCTTGAGACAAAGAGAATGATGAAGTCCCCTTAATTCTTCATAATGTAGCCAAGTCTCCAATGCCCACCAACAACACCTATTGATCAAGTTTGAGCTTGTTGGTCCCCAACCAAGTTGGGTCCTAAGAGGTTCGTCACAATAGGTTTGGCTACCCAAATGGTTCTTTGCTTGACACCACTTTGATTACCAACAAACTTGGCAAACACATTGCCAACCTTATCCTTACCAAGAGAATAGATATCATCAATAATAATTGGGTTGGATAAGTTACCACTAGTGCATGAAGAAGCGACGTGACCTTTCTCACGACATAAGTAGCAATGTCTACTCTTCACTTTCTTCTCACTTGATTTCTCAATTTGAGAAGCATTAACTTGAGTCTTCTTGGGAAGAGGCCTTTCTTCAACTTGATGTTGAGCATGAGATTGAACTTGTGCCCACTTCCCTTGTTGCTTGACACTAATGGCCTTCTTCTTCAATGGGTAAGATCTAACATGATGCCCTTCAACTTTGCACTTGAAGCAAACAATCTTGGCCGAATTCTTGACTTGTTCTTGGCCCTTCTTCTTGTTCAACTTGGACTTCTTCTTCTTCTTGGAGTTGAATCCAAGTCCACCTTTGTCATTGGGGGATTTTTGCACACTCAAGATATTGTTGAGTGTGGCCTTCCCTTCATGACACTTTTCCAAGTCTTTCTTCAAAGAAGTGACTTGGGCCTTGAGCTCTTTGATTTCCTCTACATGGTTAGTCTCAACACAAGTACTAGAGGAAGTATAAGCTTCATCGTTAGAGCAACAAGGCAAGGAAAGCAATTCATCACAAGATGTACCAACATTGTGAGTAGATGAATTACAAGGACTAGCACATGGCAATATACTATTTTGACTAGAAGTAGTGCTAGTATCCACATGAGGCTCACTAGATGTTACCTTAGCAATCATGGCCTCATGAGCTACCTTTAGCACACTATGGGATACTAGAAGATCATCATGAGATCTTGAGAGCTTTTCATGACTTTCTTCCAATTTCCCATAATTGCAAGATAGCACCTCAAGTTGAGCCCGTAGCTCAACATTCTCCTTCAAAATGGATGCTTCACAAGTAATAGAATTAGTAGCACAAGCATCATCATTAACAACAAGAGGAGAAGGCAACTTGGCAAGCTCTTTTAAATAAGAAGCTTCAAGTTGAGAATGAGACTCGGTGAGTTTGATGAGCTCACCCTTGATGACCCTTGAGCCATTTTCGAGGTGCTCAAAATCCTCAAGGAGTCTAGCATGAGCAACTTCAAGCTTAGCATTTTTAGTTTCAAAAACATTGGCCACCTTAAGAGCTCTATCAGTAGATTCCTTCACTTTAGACAATTCTAGAGCAAAAGTCTCCTCAAGAGATTCCTTGGTGGTTTGTTCAAGTTCAAGAGCTTGAGAGAGGTCCGCAATCTCATTAGCGTAATCACGCCCATGACCTTCCATTTTATCAATGGTGGCCTCATGCTCCTCTAGATGAGATTCCAACTCCTCAATGTATTTCTTGCCATCAATGGCAATGGACATTATTTCCATGAAGTTGGAACGAGCAATTTTATTTTTATGAAGAGATTTAAAAATCATTTCCCCCTTAGTTTTTAAGGAGGCAACATTATCATTCTCTTCATCATTATCCTCATCATCATTAGCATCAACATCATCATCAAGAGACATATTGGGGTACAAAGTAGGAGATACCTTTGACGCCTTAGCCATAAGGCAAAAAGGAATAGATGATGATGTAGGATCCCTTGAGGCACCATTAAACACCACATCTTGTTCCATGGAGTGTTCGGTTTCCACTACATTGTTAGCACAACAATTTGAGGAAATAGATGCATTTTTATCATGGCAACAAGACATAGCAAGCATATCATCATGAGATTTAGTCAAGCAATTTCTACATGATATGCAAGGACTATCAACACAAGCATGTGAAACATTTGGAGTGCTCAAAGTGTTAAAGCCCAAAGAAGGAGCATTGCAATAATATAGTGATGAAGGATCATCCACAATAAGCATACTATCATCATTGCAATGACCAACACTACTCACCATGTCATTACCTTGTGGCAAACCACATGTAGGTAGTAGAAGAAGTTGAGAAGAATATACGACCGGAGGTGGAGGGAGAACAATCATCCCCACAAATATTGGATACACCATATTTAACTTGAAGCTTTGTCCACAACTCATGAGCATCCCGGAACGGCATGAGTTGGAAAATAACTACATTGCTCAAAGCATCAAAAAGCACATTAGAAGCTTGAGCATTGATATAAGAGTTTTTCTCATCCTCTAAAGATAATCTTTGGGGATCCTTTGGAGGAGAAAAACCCATATCTACAATTCGCTCTAAATTTGGGTCCATGACCCTAAAGGGATTAAGCATGCGAATTACCCAAACATCAAAATTTGTGCCATCGAAACTAAGAGTGTCAGAGAATCCTAAGCCCCTAGTCGACATCCTTACTCTCTAGGCGGTTAATCCTAACAAAGAGAGACGAGGCTCTGATACCAACTGAAAGATCATGGATGTCGCCTAGAGGGGGGGGGGGTGAATAGGCGCTTTAAAATAATTATGGTTTAGGCTTGAACAAATGCGGAATAAACCTAGCGGTTAATTTGTCAAGCACAAAACCTACAACAACTAGGCTCACCTATGTGCACCAACAACTTATGCTAAGCAAGATAAGCAACTATGTGATAGCAAGATATATGACAAAGAACAATATGGCTATCACAAAGTAAAGTGCATAAGTAAAGGGGCTCGGGTAAGAGATAACCGAGGCATGCGGAGACGATGATGTATCCCGAAGTTCACACCCTTGTGGATGCTAATCTCCGTTTGGAGCGGTGTGGAGGCACAATGCTCCCCAAGAAGCCACTAGGGCCACCGTAATCTCCTCACGCCCTCGCACAATGCAAGATGCCGTGATTCCACTAAGGGACTCTTGAGGGCGGTCACCGAACCCGTACAAATGGTGACCCTTGGGGGCGGTCACCGAACCCGTACACTTTGGCAACCCTTGGGGGCGGTCACCGGTACCCGGCAAATTGCTCGGGCGATCTCCACAACCTAATTGGAGACCCCGACGCTTGCCCGGAGCTTTACACCACAATGATTGAGCTCCGAACACCACCAACCGTCTAGGGCGCCCAAGCACCCAAGAGGAACAAGCTCAAGGGCACCAAGCACCCAAGAGTAATAAGCTTCTCAACTTGTAACTTCCACGTATCACCATGGAGAACTCAAACCGATGCACCAAATGCAATGGCAAGGGCACACGGAGTGCCCAAGTCCTTCTCTCTCAAATCCCACCGAAGCAACTAATGCTAGGGAGGAAAATGAGAGGAAGAACAAGAAGAAGAACACCAAGAACTCCAAGAACTAGATCCAAGCGGTTCCCCTCACATAGAGGAGAAAGTGATTGGTGGAAATGTGGATCTAGATCCTCTCTCTTTTCCCTCAAAAACTAGCAAGAATCCATGGAGGGACTGAGAGTTAGCAAGCTCGAAGAAGGTCAACAATGGGGGAAGAACACGAGCTCAAAGGATAAGGTTGAATGGGGAAGAAGACCCCCTTTTATAGGAGCTCCCGAATCCAACCGTTATGCTCACAGCCCGCACAGAGCGGTACTACCGCTCCAAGGAGCGGTACTACCGCTAGGGCGGTAGTACCCCTTCGAAACACAACAGCGAGGAGGCAAAAAGGCCAAAAGAACCTTCGGAGCGGTAGTACCGCTTGTCCTCACGGTACTACCGCTCGACCTCACGGTACTACCGCAAATGGTAGCGGTACTACTGCTTGCGAGCGGTACTAAAAAAATACTTCTGTGCCTACTTCCGCTGAGCAAAACACGAGATTTTGGTCCGGAGCGGTACTACCGCTTAGGAGCCGCGGTAGTACTGCTCTGGGGCGGTACTACCGCTCAGGAGCCGCGGTAGTACTGCTCTGGAGCGGTAGTAAAAAATTACATCCGCTCTAGTCGCGGTAGTACCGCTGCAGCCTTTACCAAAACAGCCACAACTTTTGCAAACGGACTCCGAATTCAACGAAACCAAGTTTGTTGGAAAGCTAACGACATGGGCTAAAACAATATTGATAGAAATATCAAGAATAAGAAAATGAGAAAAGTCCCAAAGGAAAATGGTGAGAACCCTTCCTCGGAAAAGACCGGTAAAACCCCCAACACCGAAAACATCATAGAAGACGCATGTGAACTCCGTTTTCGATGAACTCAAGCTTGTCATCAAGATGACCATAAGATCTAAGACTCACAAAGAGAACCAAAAAAGAACCAAGAAACATGATGCAAGGATGCAAGGGTTTGAGCTCTCTACTAACGATACAATCAAGCTACCAACTTGAGAGCCCCCCTTGATAGTACGACAAACGATCATATAACCCGGTCTCCCTACTACCACCATGAGACCGGTAAAATAGAAAACCTATCAAGGGCAAACCTTTGCCTTGCACATGGTCCACTTGAGCTAGATGATGACGATCTTGACTCCCTCAAGATGGACCACCTTTCTTGATTGCGTTGGCTCGATGAAGACTAGATGATTGCTCCCCCATAATCCACTATGGGTGAGCCACTCTTCGGCTCATCTTCACAAGTCCATTGACACCACAATGGATGGCAAGATTCAAGCACTTGATCTCTTCGTGATGCTCCACTTGAACTTGCACACGGCAATCTTGATGACGATCACCACTTGAGTTGATCAACTTGATTCACTATTGACTTAGTCTTGATCAACCTTAAATCTTTGCAACTCTCTTCATTTGGGATATGTATTGAAGGTAAACATGAATGATCACACAACCTTCTTCTTCAAGACATGCTTGCAATAAGCTCAACACTCGCAAGACCAATATTTGGATAATTCCTTAATACCACCTTAGTCAACTCATAAACTCCTTGAAACCAACACATGGACTTCAAGAAAATCCTATGGACAAATCCTTCAAATATAACTCAAGACAACCATTAGTCCATAGAGATTGTCATCAATTACCAAAACCAAACATGGGGGCACCGCATGTTCTTTCACCTATGACTGTCGATTGGCGCGCCAAGTACATCCAATTCCCCACTGCTATGGGACGAGCTCACCTGTTCGGCCACGAAGCCAACTCCACAACATGCCATGTGATCAATCGGGTGCAGCTGATGAACCTGCACCGCCAAGGCTCTCTCCTTCACATCATCCTGCTCTGCCCGATCAAGGGGGAGTCATTTGTTTCAGAGAACTCGCCAGAGCTGCAGCAAGTGCTAACTGAATTTGAGGATGTGTTCCAGAAGCCCACAGGCCTGCCACCGCGTCGTGCGTATGACCATACCATACCACTGATGCCGGGCGCGCAACCAGTTAATGTCAGGCCATATCGGCACAAGCCGGAGCACAAGACAGAAATTGAGCGGCAAGTAGCTGAACTGCTGCAGTCAGGGGTCATTCAGCGCAGCCACAGCAGCTTTTCGTCGCCTGCGATCTTGGTCAAGAAGAAGGACGGGACGTGGCGTCTGTGCATTGACTACCGCCCTCTCAATGCCATGACGCGCATTAGCAAATTCCCTGTCCCTGTAATCGAGGATCTGCTTGATGAATTACATGGAGCGAAGTGGTTCTCCAAACTTGACCTGCGCGCAAGATATCATCAGATCCGGCTGGCAGAAGGGGAAGAATTCAAGACCGCGTTTCAAATTCACTTGGGCCATTATGAGTTTAAAGTGCTCTCCTTCGGTCTAGCAGGCGGGCCGGCAACATTCATTAGTGTGCTTACGGACACTCTGCAACCACTGCTTCGGCACTGCGTACTCCTGTTCTTTGATGATATATTGGTGTTCAGCCGTACCTGGGAAGAGCATGTTTCTCACATTCGTCAGGTTCTCGAGCTTCTGCGCAAGGATCAATGGAAAGTTAAGAGATCTAAATGTGAATTTGGTCAGCAACAGTTGTCGTACTTGGGCCACGTCATCAGCGAGAAAGGTGTGGCCACGGAACCCAGCAAGATCCGTGCGGTCCAAGAGTGGACAACCCCACAAGACGCCAAGCAGGTCCGGCAATTCCTCGGCCTTGTGGGTTATTATCGCCGTTCTGTGCGTGGATTCGGCATCATCACGAGACCTCTGTTCAATCTTCTCAAGAAGGGCATCCCGTTCGTCTAGACAGACAACACAGCTCAAGCATTCCAACTGCTCAAACAACAACTGATCACAACTCCAGTTTTGGCATTGCTGGACTTCACCAAGACATTCACGATTGAAACGGACGCCTGTGACAAAGGGATAGGGGCAGTTTTGCAACAGGAGGGGCACCCTATCGCTTTCATGAGCAAACGCCTTAGTCCCAGGTACCAAGGCCTTTCAACTTATGAAAAGGAGTATCTCGCCATTGTGGTTGCGGTGGACCAATGGCGACCATACCTGCAGCACAACGAGTTCGTCATCTACACAGACCAAAAAAGTCTAATACATCTGGAGGAACAATGCCTTTCCACCCCATGGCAACAGCGAGCTTTCACAAAACTTTTGGGTTTGCGTTACACCATTCGGTACAAGAAAGGCACCGAAAACACAGCCGCAGACGCGCTGTCGCGCGCGGGGTCTTCCGAGATTCTTTCGGTTGTCACTTCGTGTCAACCAACATGGCTCGAAGATGTGGTGGCAAGTTACAATTGCAATCTTGAGGCGCAGAAGCTGCTGGAACAACTAGCTATCAAAGAAGATTCCAAAGGGCGTTTCACATTGCAGAATGGCGTCATTCGTTTCCGTGGGCGTATTTGGCTCGGGGGTTCCACGACACTTCAACAAAAGATCATGGGGGCATTTCATGATAGCCCCCTGGGAGGGCACTCTGGGTTCCTAGCTACCTTCCGGCGCATCCGTCGTCTGTTCGCGTGGCCCAAGATGAAGACACACATGCTGCATTACGTGCGATGTTGCTCAATCTGTCAGCAAGCGAAACCGGACAAAGCAGCATCTCCAGGCCTCCTTCAACCTCTTCCAATCCCACAGCAGCCTTGGGAGATGATCACGATGGACTTCATCGACGGACTCCCGCAATCCGGTAAACACAACTGCATCTGGGTCATTGTCGATAAACGCACCAAGTTTGCCCATTTCCTCCCTCTGGCGCACCCCTATACTGCAGCCAAGGTTGCGCTTCTCTACATGAACAGTGTTTACAGGATCCACGGTTTCCCAGCGTCGATCGTGTCTGATCGCGACCCTGTCTTCACCAGCCATTTCTGGCAGGAACTTTTCAAGTATGCGGGCACCGAACTGCGACTGAGTACGGCAAATCACCCGCAAACAGACGAACAAACGGAGCGAGTCAATCAGTGTCTCGAAACTTACCTCCGCTGCTTCGTGCACGCCTGCCCGACCAGGTGGAGTCATTAGATACCATTGGCACAGTTTTGGTACAATACCTCGCACCACTCCAGCATCGGCATGTCACCATTCAAAGCTACGTTCGGGCATGAACCAAGACACTGGGGGATCACTCCGATCAGTGAGTGCACGGTGCCGACACTGCACTCTTGGTTGGACGAGCGTGTCATCATCGAGGACCTGCTGCAACAGCACTTGAACAGAGCACAGCAGTACATGAAGGCTCAAGCGGACAAGTGTCGATCCCCGTGCACCTTCTCGGTGGGCGACTCGGTTTATCTCAAACTTCAACCTTATATTCAGACTTTGGTTGCGAGGCGTGCCAACCACAAATTGGCGATCAAGTATTATGGACCGTACCAGATCATCGCCAAGATCAATGATGCAGCCTACAAGCTGGAGTTACCTCCGCAAGCCCAAGTGCACCCGGTCTTCCATGTCTCCCAGCTGAGGCACTGCTTGCGCCTGGGTATGATGACTCACTCTGTTCTTCCTCAATGTACTGATGCTCATGTTGTTCCAGTCACAGTTCTGCAGCGACGCTGGCGCAAAAAGAATGGCACCATGATTGAGCAAGTCCGCATTCGTTGGTCGGATGAATCTGCCCTGGAAGATACTTGGGAGGATCGAGTGGCTCTTCAAGCCCGCTTCCCTGCAGCAGAGGCTTGGGGGCAAGCCTCGTCGCAAGGAGGAGGGGATGTCAGCGCCCCTAGCCCAGGTGACCCTACTCTGATCGCTGACAGGAAGGACCCAGGCGGTAGCGACTCCATCGCTGCCTCTCGACCCAACAGGACCAAGAAGCCCAACCCAACCAACTCTGGGCCGCAGTGGGCCTGCTGAGCCCAACCGCCCGGCCGACTACTTAAGGCACACCCCTCGGAGATCAGGTCATCCGGTGGATCAAGGCAAACGACGACGGCGGCTTACCCTAGTTCTCCTCCTTAGATATTCCCCATTCTATAAACCTAATTCCTCTGTAGTCGAGACACAGACTTGAATTCGTAAGTGAGATCAAGCTAGTTCGAGTGAATCCCATACCATCCCTTACATTTATATCCGGTTGTAACATTCTACAGGGCTTCCAAGCGGGTCCTAACAGCGAATGCAGCAACGGTACCAATCAGCAGCAATGGCCGGCTAAAATCGCATGCAACAGCAGTAGCAATCAACGTAGCGTGCAATAGAGCAGCAGGGCCATGAACAGGGATCTTGCCAGCCCGCGAGGCGGCAGCGCCCTAGGTACAGTACTGCCGCCACGCTCCCTGGCGGCCGGGCCCCACACGCCGCTGCCGTTTCGTCGCCAGCGCCGATTCTTGTTGGTACAGTGCTGCTGCCTCGCTGTTTGGTGGCAGGTGCCATGTGTCACCTGCCGCACCTGTCGCCACAGTCGAGGGGGTCCTTTTTGTCAAATTTATCAGCAAGTGGTCTTTTTTGTCAATTCATTCGTGCAGGTGGTCCTTTTCAACAAAAAAATCGAATGTTACTATGATAGACGCATGTGTGCGTCATTCGTTAGTACCATTTACTACTGTCCACGTCCCCACATGTGAAATTATTTGATTCTCAACTGTACCCACTAACGAGTGTTACCTGATCGTGGAACATATTTAGAGCAAGGTTGGTAGCACGACCAACAATTGTCTACTCCCTTATTGTATGACTGGGTCCATACCAAAGGCAATCAGAACTGAGGCCATAAATTTCTTTACCATTGTATCTTTTTCTATGTGCTGAATCACTTATGATCACCCTAAAAATAGAGATGGCCTTAACAACAAAGCCCAACGAGGCAGTGTTTATGGGTACTTTGCAGGTGTGATACACATGAGCAGAGTTGGTATGAGGCGTGCACAATTTGATGGAATTTAGATTTTCAATGGTATACAATCCATATTTCTATAGTTTTGCCATGTGTGGTTTAGTGCAAAAAATCAACTAGTTATTTAATTTATAAGAAGATTTGATAAATTTCTCAAATATGAATTCCTAGATGTCTTTGACGATGAAGGCCCCGGGGACGGGGCGGAGGAGCCACCGCCCGCCGTGCCTTGCCTGCAGCCCGGCAACGTCGCCCTTGGAGAGCACGGTGAGGAGGTGTCGGTCGCAGTGCCGGAGGAGGCCCAGCGTGAGGCTCAGGTCCGGGCACGGCGGGTAGTAGTTGACGTTCATTTGGGTGCTGCCGCTGCTGAGGTCGCCAGTGAAGAATCCACCGTTGGGGTCGAGCCCCTCTGCAATGAGCCAGAGCAGCGTCTGTGCAAGCTCGTGCACCGCGGCGGAGTACTCGGCGAGGGAGGTCCTGAAGCTTCCCGGCTTGTCCGGCCACTGCCGGACGTGCTCGTCGATTTTTTTTGATAAAAGAGAGCTTCCTCTCCAATTTCCATTAATAGAAATCACCGCGTCTTACAAACTAAAAAACAAAAAGATAAAGAGAGAAATGAGGCTATCTCCCTTGGTTCTTTGTCAACTCTGCTTCTAGAGGGGGTGTAAGGAGCCATCCCTCCCTCCATCCATAATCCTCCGAAACAGGTAGACTTTTACCGAGGGGGGAGATCTAAGGCGTGGGCTCAAAACGGTCCCAGCACCAGCATTACAAAGTTATAGCAGTCTAGAACATAGAACTATGATAGGCTATTACAAGCAGATTCACAAAATAAGTCTTCATCGGGGGGAAAGTAGAAACAGCAAGTAAACTAGCAAAGAGGCTTGAAGAAGCAGAGTTCATCACATCGTCATAGGTTCTGAGGTTCACCCCAAAATCCTCCTGGTCTCCAGGCGCCACCCATGTGCTGTTCGGAACACTTCTTCAGCCACTTCACTAATCTGCTTTATTCCAGCTTCCATCATTCTACTTCTTACGCGGTTTTTCTGCAAAATATTCCAATCCTGTAAGGTTTGAGCAACAAGTTAACAGGCACACAAGGATCATTCACCCTGTTATTATCAAAAATAACACCATTTCTCAATTTCCACATAGTCCAACAAAAAGCTGAAATCCCTATCCAAACTAAAACCCTTTCATCCTTATCAAAAGTTTTTGTCCAATCCCTCATTATCAAATCTAGATTATCTGGTATGTCTTTTAGATTAAAAGCACATTTCAAAATAATCCATAACAATCTGGCTACCGAGCAAGTCAAGAACAAGTGATTGATAGTTTCTATTCTCCCACAAAATGGGCATTTATCATCCCCTTTCCACTCCCTGTGTAGTAGATTGTCTTTGGTGAGAATGCTATTTCTAAGAGCTAGCCACATGAAGACTTTAACCCTAGGTGGTATCTTGATCTTCCACATATAAAGATGTGGATATTTGATCCCATTTTCTATTAAGTGCCTATAATAGGACTTTACTGTGTATGTCCCTTTTTTTGTAAGGGTCCATTTGATCTTATCTTTTACATTCTTCAGCACCACCGAATTGCATGCCTCTTTTATATGCTCCCACAGCTCTCTAGAATCTCCTGTCAGAGTTCTCCTAAACTGGATGTTGTCAATCCCCCCTCAAGGACCTCTTTAACTGTCTTTCTTTTATCAAAACATATATTATATAATCTAGGGAAGTTTTTATATAAAGGAGCCGATCCAATCCACCAGTCTTCCCAAAATATGGTGTTCCCCCCATCTCCTACAACAAATTTACACGGAGAAGTAAAATGATCTCTATGTTTTAATAATTCCTTCCAAAATTGGGAATCTCCCTGCTTAGCCACTATATTTCCAATTGCTTTACACCCTTGATACTTTTCCAGAATTATGTCTTGCCACAAGCCTTCTGTATTGTAAATTTTCCACCACCACTTACTCAATAAAGCGTTGTTCATACAAGCTAAATTGTGAATCCCCAAACCACCCATGTCCTTGGGCCTGCAAACATCAGCCCATTTTACCAGATGATATTTTTTGTTTTTATCATCTTCCTGCCATAAAAGCCTAGCTCTAAAAAAGTCCATCCATTTTTCCACCCCCACAGGAAGTCCATAAAAAGGACATCATAAAGTAAGGGATGCCTGTCAAGGAAGACTGGATCAAAGTGACCCTCCCAGCACTAGCAAGAAGCCTTCCTTGCCAGGTCTCACATTTCTTTTCCATCTTATTCTCTGTAGGTTTCCAATGCTGGTTCCTGATTCTCCCCTTATCAACTGGCAGACCTAAGTATTTCATAGGCAAAGTGCCAACAGGACAAGTGAATATTTTAGCATACTCATCTTTTCTGCTATCAGCTTCTCCAAAAAGGAAAAGTTCACTTTTATGAAAGTTAATTTTCAACCCAGACATTTGCTCAAAGAGGCAGAGTATATTTAAGGTTTTGAGCACTCTCTACATCATCTTGTATAAGGAAGATGGTATCATCTGCATACTGGAGCATGTTGATCCCATCTTCAACATATTATTCTAAAACCCCCTTAACTAACCCATTTTTCCTAGCATTATCTGGCATTATGGCCAATGCATCAACTGCCAGGTCAAAATTAAGAGGTGACAGAGAATCCCCCTGTCTCAGCCCCTTATGAGTAGGAAAATATTTCCCCAAGTTTTCATTAACTTTCACACACACTTTTCCACCCCTGATGGTATCCATCACCCAGTCTATCCATTTATCTGGGAATCCTTTGGTTTTGAGCATTTGAAAAAGAAAGGTCCATTTAATATTATCATAAGCTTTCTCAAAATCTATTTTTAACAGCAAAGCACCTTGTTTTTTCCTTTTAATACTATCCAATGCTTCATGCAAGATCAAAACCCCCTCCATAATGTATCTGCCTTTTATGAAAGCAGTCTAAACAGGAGAGATAACATTAGCTGCCACTATATATTTAGCCTATTCATTAAGACTTTTGTAATGATTTTGAAGCACACATTCAACAAGCACATGGGTCTAAAGTTTTGTATTCTATTTGCATTTTTTTCTTTTAGGCACCAACGTGATAATACCATAATTCAACCTACTAATATCGATTTTCCTATTAGCAAAATCATCCAACAGGTCTTTGAGATCATCTTTAACCAACTCCCAATAATGTTGATAGAATTCAGCTGTAAAGCCATCAGGGCCAGGCGATTTATTATGAGCCATTTTAAAGACCACATTTTTAATTTCTTCCATTGAGAACTCCTCTGTCAGCATAGCCTTGTACTGATCTTGGATCTTTTGTGGATTATTTATATTTAGAGATATAGTGGAATTATCAGGATGCCCAAATAGGGTTTTGTAGAAATTAGTGATATATTCCACTATATCTTTCTCACCCTCAACAACTCCCTCATCCTGTTCAAGTTTATTAATTTTGTTTCTCCTCAGCCTCCCATTGGCCTTGGCATGATTTTTTTGTATTACTATCACCTTCCAACAATTCATCCACCTTAGCTCTTTGCTTCCATCTAGCCTCCTCTTGTTGCAGGAGTCTATCCAACTGGGCTCTAAGTTCTTTTTGCTCTACTCTGTCTGCAGCAGTAAGACCATTAAGTTCACAATGTTTATCAATATTATCCAATTTGAGTAGAATGTCTTTCTTCAACTCAATATACCAGACATTCATGTTTCTATTCCACCCTTTTAGTTTGGGTCTAAAAAGTCTAAATTTCCCCAGGAGTCTATCCACACTATCCCCAGTGATGTTACTATCCTTCCAAACTTCATGCATGATCTTATCAATCCCCTCCCTGAGAAACCAAGCATTTTCAAATCTGAAAAGAGGATCAGATTTTTGAATATCACCAGAATCTAGGAAGAGTGGAGTATGATCAGATTTTTCTCTAGTCAAAGCTATAACATGAGTCAAAGGGTATACATCTTCCCATTCATTATTACACAAAATCATGTCTAGTTTTTCAAAGGTAGGGGCAGGTAAATTATTCCCCCATGTAAAGTTCCTGCCATTCATTTCAAACTCCCTAACTCCAGCTTGTTCTAGAATAGCATTAAACAAGAAACTCCAATGACCTGGAGTACCAGGTTTATTTTTTTCACTGGCTTTCCTAATAATGTTAAAATCCCCTCCAATTAGAATGGAATTTACACTATTTTGGAAAATTCTAGAGAGCTCAGCTAGAAATTTAGCTTTCCTCTCTGGTTGAGCATCCCCATAAACCACCACTAAATCCTAGATAAATCTATTTTTTTATCCTGGACTGTCATTTTAATGTGATAATCTCCTTCATCTTGAGATATAACATCAAGGGTAGTATAGTTAACCCCTAGCAATAATCCACCAGATTTCCCCCTAGCTGGGGTGAAATGCTAGTGAAAATATCTACCAGCACATATTTGCTATAGTTCATTTCTAGAAATCTCTTGCCTCATGGTCTCTTGTAGTCCCAGAAAGTCCACTTTCTTATCCATGATCATCTCTCTCAAGAATATTTTTTTAATATCCCCCCCAAAACCTCTCATATTCCAAAAAATACCTCTCATTTCTTCTTTTTCTTTTTCTTGACCGAAGATTCCAAAATTTTAACAGCACAGGCAGTTTTAACCCCAGAACCCCTGGTGGTTTTATTATTATTCTTCCTCCCATCTCTTTTCTTAAATGAAAAAAGCTCTTTGACTATCTCCCAATCATCATCCTCTCTATCATCCTCCCCATATTCCCCCTGGTTTAAGAGATCTTTCAGGGTATAATCCCCAGTATCAATGATCTCAGCCTCTTCAAGCATCATAGCTTGTTTTTGTTCTCTATTAAAGTCAGACAACCACAAATCAATCCTAGCCTGTTCAACTTTTTTTATCAATTCAACATTATGTTTAATCATATCAGGATTATTCCCAAGTTTCACCCCAACCCCTTCAGCAACTTTCTGAAAAAAGTTATCAGAATTAGGAAAACTCTCACTACAATTTAGCTTACCATAATTGTCCTTCTTAGCAGCCCTCTCTTTTGCCAGCTCAGTGATATTTCGATCTTCTTTTCCTTTCAGCCTAAGACATCTCCTCCACTCTTCCTCTTCTTCCTTTAACTCAGCATCACCTTTCCTAGCCTTCATAATCTTGGTCTCAAAAGAATCAGTTTCCTGACTAGCTGTGTAATCCACTGGCTCAACATACCCTAGTCCAATGGCTTGTTCCATCAGTTCCTGATCTATCATCTCTCCTTCCCCCTCTTGTTTGTCCTCAATCTGCATATCTTCATCCAGGTTTTCCATTTCCTCTCCCTCAGCAGTATTTTTCTCTCCAGATTGAGACCCTTTCACATCTTCATTCCCTTTCAGATTAATTTGGAGTAGCTCATGCTGTCTCTTCACCTCTTTCTCAAGGGTTTTCCTAATGATCTCCATCTCTTTCCTCTTTTTTTCTTCCAACATCAACTGTGCAGTCTGTCTAGTAGCCAATTCTTCTGCTTTTTGCAACCTAGATAACATATCATCTTCTCTCCCCTGCCTCTCTGCACTAATCCCTATTTTCTCACTTACTTTAGTAGTGTTAGTGTTTTGACAACTGTTTCCAGACTTCAGAACCACCTGTTCATACTGTTTTAACCCCAAGCTTCCCAAACTCACATTCTGTTTCCCAGTGTCTGTTTGCTTGCTTTTCTTCTGTATGTCATTCTCTCTCTGTGCCTCAAAGTGTTCCAGTTCCAAATATTCAAACATTTTCATTTTATTCCCCTCCTCAAACTTGTACCATCCCTGTTCAGCTACTGAGTCAAATTCAAAGAAAATATCATATAGGAGCAAATCCTTGGTGGTTATCTCAGTCCCTGCTGGTATCTTGTGTATATCCCTCACTCCAACTTTCACCTTGATCTCCGCCCTGAAATGGATGTGCTCAATGTCCACCTCCACCACTGGTCCCAAAGCAGAACCAATCTCACAAATTTCCAGATAATGTCTCAATGTATTAGGCACACCCCACATTTTTATCCACACTGAGTGCAACTTCCCTTTGGCTTTATCATCTGGGCTCCAGAAGTCAACCTCCACCATTGCTCCTGTCCCCAACAGAGTAAATTTACCAAAGTTCTTTAACTCCACCAATTTGGCCTTCTTGCGGAATCTCATCAGAAATATTGCAGGACTCTGAAACTTGGCTCTCCAGGTCCACCCCCACTCAAACATCTTGGAAAATCCAAAAGCAACTATAGTCTCATTCAACTGTCCAGAGTGAACAGTCACCAATGCCATAGGATTTGTGTGTTCATTAGCCACCATATCTTTAGTGTGTTGCACCAGAAGACACCGCAAGCCCCTAGCTCCATATCCAACATATTTGGCCACTGGTTTGGTTTGTTTCAAGACTATGCAATCTTCAGCGTTATGTGATGCTCTCTGGCACACCACACAGAAAAGCTTATTCTCGCAATCAATCTTCAGATGACCCTGCTCCTTGCACTTCACATAGAACAGTTCCTTGCTATTGCTCCCTGCCTCTTTCTTCTTTGACGTTCCTTTTTCTCCTTCATCCTTTTGATGACCCTGCAGATTCAAGGTCTCCTGTTTTGCCATGTTGGATAGCAGGTATTGGTACTGTTGTGCCATTTGCTCCTGGGGCATGAAACCAAACTGACCAAGCCCCATTCTCACTGGCACTAGCTGGGGGAAACTAGGGTTGTTCATCACAGGGAAACCACCTGCCAACTGCATTTGCCCCCCTTGCATACCCATCTGTGGGGCATTAGGACTATCTGTTGCAAATCCACTACCAGATCCCATTTCTCCAGTCCCCCCAAGAACTCTCTCTTGCTGTCCTCCCCCTCTGTTGGGGCCAAAGTTTCCAACCCTGTTATCCAGATCTCTGTCGCTTCCCATAGATGTCCCTTCACCTCCAGATCCACTGCTGTTTGTCCTAGATCCCCCTCTGTAATTACCATCTCTATTTCTCCACTCAAAGCTCTCCTGGTCTCTCCCATCAGGCCTACTAAATCCTCTCTCAGAATTGTTGGGTTTGTTGAAAAAGTTACCTCTTCCTCCAAAACCAGCCCCTCTTCCTGGCCTGGGACGCCAGCTCTCCTGTCTGCTGGCCATGTTCTCTTCTCCTCCTCCAGCGAAATCTTCTTCCTCAGATTCAACTTCCCTACTCGCCACCGCCTTGGGATTTTTAGGGTTTGGGGAGTGGAGAAAATCAGGTTCAGGGACCGCAGGCGGAATGCCTCTGTTATATACATCCATCCCTCCTACTCCCCCATCTGGGCCCCCAAAACTTTTCTCCCTACTGGGCCATAAGCCCTTGAGGCCCAACTCACCAGAACTGTACTGAGACCATTTTTTTCTCCTGCCATCCTCTCTGGCCTTTCTCCCTAAACTCTGAACCTCTTCCCTTCTCTGAACTTCATCAGCCACTTCCTCCAACGCGTAATTTTCAGGGATATCTAACCTAAAACTTCCTTATCAATCTTATCTCCACTCCCCCCAATTCCATCATTGTTATTTCAGGGAGGGATATTATCTTCGGGTTCAATGTCACTAAGGAATTCGGGAAATCTGGCATAATCCCAGATTTTTGGATTTCTAGGTTTCATTTTTATGAGTGTTGTATCAATGTTGTTGCAATGATAAACCCCCCACCTAGGAGAATCTATATGTATCATTTCACTACTGGATTCAATCTGTTTTCCATCACATTTCTTATCAATAGTATCCCCCTCATTTTGCAAAAGCAAACTCTGAACATATATATGCATTTTTTTTCTTCATTTTCTTATTCACAAGCCTGATTTGGCTCTGTGTATCAATATTCTCAGAATCCCCACTGTATCTACTGACAGGAGGAGAATAAGAACAAGCAGTAACGCAAAATTTACCTGCTAAGTCAACCTCAACAGAATCGAAGCCTGAACCATCGCTAGCCAACACCCAGAAGCAGTTGCGGGCTAGCGAGGACTTCAGGCATCGATTCCGTCGAGGCGAGCCGAGCGGCGAGGAGTCGGTGGAGTTGGAGGCGGGGCCCGAGCTAAACATCGTGGGATCTGCACCTCCATCTGCATTAGTTCCTCCCGCGGTGGCTGCACCACTGGGTTTTCAGGAATCACGATCGGCGCCATAGCCGACCCTGGCACTGGGAGAGCCAGCACCCCCTCGCGATATCTGAGCGCCGACTCTCGCATGGCCGGGGCGAGGTTCGCCATCTCGAAGGAGGTGAACGCCACCCACTTCCTCGCCACGGCTGGCACCGACGAGTCCGCCTGATCCATCGGCCACAGCAGCACCTGGAGTGGATGGTTGTGCCCACCCCTCCCGAACAGCGACCGCTCCTCCGCCGCCGTCATTCCTTTGAAAATCGCCTCCGCCTCGCTGTACATCTCCTTTTTCCTGGTGTACCACGAGCCGATCTCCCTCAGGCAAGCACGCAGCCGCGCATCCCTGCCTACAAACCGCCTCAGCTTCTCTTCGCCGATCTCCACCATTGCCGCCGCGGTCGCCGATCTGGAGAGAGGAGAATGAGATGGTTGGGGAAGGAAGTGAATGGTCGAGAGGGAGCGGAGCCCGGGCATT
Source organism: Triticum aestivum (assembly GCF_018294505.1). Classification (NCBI taxonomy): domain Eukaryota; kingdom Viridiplantae; phylum Streptophyta; class Magnoliopsida; order Poales; family Poaceae; genus Triticum; species Triticum aestivum. The sequence continues at coordinate 699,980,457 of NC_057801.1, forward strand.
AGTACTGCCCGAATTTACTCCCCCACAGGCCGCAATTCCTCCCTCACCGCCCGCAATTTCTCCCTCGCCGGCTCCCGAGGTGCCGCTCCTGTCCAGGTCTTCATCCTCGATGCGTGCGATATGACAGGGGAATACGATTGTGACGCCCGAGGCCAACACGAGCCCTCCCCTAGACTGTCTATCAACCGTTGATGACCCACAAGTGTAGGGGATCTATCATAGTCCTTTCGATAAGTAAGAGTTTTGAACCCAACGAGGAGCAAAAGGAAATGATAAGCAGTTTTCAGTAAGGTTTTCTCTGCAAGCACTGAAATTGTAGGTAATAGATAGTTTTGTGATAAGATAAATAGTAACGAGCAACAAGTAAATAAAGTAAATAAAGTGCAGCAAGGTGGCCCAATCCTTTATGTAGCAAAGGATAAGCCTGGACAATTTCTAATAATAATAAAGGAGCTCCCGAGGACACATTGGGAATTATCGTCAAGCTAGTTTTCATCATGTTCATAAGATTCGCATTCGGTACTTCGATAATTTGATATGTGGGTGGACCGGTACTTGGGTACTGCCCTAATTTGGACAAGCATCCCACTTATGATTAACCCCTATTGCAAGCATCTGCAACTACAAAAGAAGTATTAAGGTAAACCTAACCACAACATTAAACATATGGATCTATATCAGCCCCTAACGAAGCAAGGCAAAATCTAGGGTTTAAGCTTCTGTCACTCTAGCGACCCATCATCTACTTATTACTTCCCCATGCCTTCCTCTAGGCCCAAATAATGGTGAAGTGTCATGTAGTCGACGTTCACATAACACCACTAGAGGAAAAGACAACATGCATCTCATCAAAATATCGAACGAATACCAAATTCACATGACTACTAATAGCAAGACTTCACCCATGTCCTCAGGAACAAACATAACTAGTCACAAACATATTCATGTTCATAATCAGAGGAGTAATAATATGTATAAATGATCTGAACATATGATCTTCCACCAAGTAAACCAATTAGCATCAACTACAAGGAGTAATCAACACTACTAGCAACCCACAGGTACCAATTTGTGGTTTTGATACAAGATTGGATACAAGAGATGAACTAGGGTTTTGAGAGGAGATGGTGCTGGTGAAGATGTTGATGAATACATCAAAAGAGGACCCATAGACGGAGAAGTCATCCATGAATACCTCACAAATCTTTTCACAAAAATCATAGAATATAGCCATCATGCATCTTTGAAAGGTAGCAGGTGCATTACATAAACCAAAAGGCATATGTCTATAAGCAAAAGTACCAAAAGGGCAAGTAAAAGTAGTTTTAGATTGATCCTTCACTGACACAGGTATCTGAGAGAAACCAGAATAACCATCTAGAAAGCAAAAATGTGTGTGTTTGGATAGTCTTTCGAGCATTTGATCAATAAAAGGTAAAGGGTAATGATCTTTCTCAGTAGCTTTATTTAACTTATGGAAATCAATTACCATCCTATAACCTGTAATAATTCTTTGTGGGACCAATTCATCTTTATCATTGGGAACAACGGTAATACCTCCCTTTTTAGGGACACAATGGACAAGACTTACCCATTCACTATCAACAACGGGATAAATAATACCTGCCTCAAGGAGCTTTAGTATCTCCTTTCTTACCACTTCCTTCATCTTGGGATTTAAACGTCTTTGAGGATCTCTAACTGGTTTGGCATCTTTCTCCACTGAAATTTTGTGTTGACATAATGTGGGACTAATGTCCTTAAGATCATCCAGAGTATATCCAATAGCTGCTCGGTGCTTCTTCAGAGTTTTCAATAATCTTTCTTCTTCTTTCTCCGAAAGGTTAGCACTAATAATAACAGGATATATTTCTTTTTCATCAAGATAAGCATACTTAAGATTATCAGGTAATGGTTTGAGTTCAAACACGGGATCACCCTTGGGTGGAGGGGGATCTCCAAGAATTTCAACGGGAAGGTTATGTTTCAGGATAGGTTCCTGTTTAAGGAACACTTCATCTATTTCTTCCCTTTCCTTCATAAACATATCATTTTCATGGTCTAGCAAATATTGTTCTAACGGATCAGTTGGAGGAACAACAATGGAAGCAAGACCAATAATCTCATCCTTACTAGGTGGTTTCCTTTCACGAGGTTGTCTACTAAACTTAGCAAAATTAAACTCATGAGACATACCATCTATGCTGACAGTGACAATATTCTTTTCACAATTAATCTTAGCACTAGCAGTATTCAAGAAGGGTCTACCAAAAATAATGGGACAAAAATCATCTTGTGGGGAACCAAGAACAAGAAAATCAGCAGGGTATTTAACCTTCCCACACAAAACTTCAACATCTCTAACAATCCCAATAGGTTTAATGGTATCCCTATTAGCAAGCTTAATAGTAACATCAATGTCTTCTAATTCAACGGGTGCAATGTTGTGCATAATTTCTTTATATAGATCATAAGGTATCGCACTAGCACTAGCACCCATATCACATAAGCCATGATAACAATGATCTCCTATTTTAACAGAAATAACAGGCATGCCTACGACAGGTCTACGTGTCTTAGTATCAGGTCTAGCAATATTAGCAGTCTCACCCAAGAAAGAAATAACATGCCCATCTAAGTCCTCATCCAAGAGATCTTTAACCATAGCAATACTAGGTTCAACATTAATTTGCTCAAGAGGTGTATAAGTCCTAGTATTACTCTTATGAACAACAGTCGAAGCTTTAGCATGATCCTTTATCCTAATAGGAAAAGGAGGTTTTTCAACATAAGCAGTAGGAACAATAGGATCACTATAGGTAATAGTCTTTTCTTCGACTGTAATAGGTGCAACTACTTTCACTTCAACAGGAGGATTATATTTAAACCACTTCTCTTTAGGGAGATCAACGTGAGTAGCAAAAGATTCACAAAAAGTAGCTACTATCTAAGAGTCAAGTCCATACATAGAGCTAAATCCACGAAAAGCATCGGTATCCATAAAATATTTAACACAATCGAACTTAGGTGTCATACCTGACTCCTTACCATCGTCAGAACCCCAATCTTCAGAGTTGTGTTTAATTCTTTCCAATAAGTCCCATTTGAAATCAATAGTCTTCATCATGTAAGAACCAACACAGGAAGTATCGAGCAGGTTGCGAGTATCAAGAGAAAGCCGAGCATAAAAATTCTGAATAATCATTTCCCGAGAGAGCTCATGATTGGGGCATGAATATAACATTGACTTAAGCCTCCCCCATGAAGGAAATATGCCCTAGAGGCAATAATAAAGTTATTATTTATTTCCTTATATCATGATAAATGTTTATTATTCATGCTAGAATTGTATTAACTGGAAACGTAATACATGTGTGAATACATAGACAAACATAGTGTCACTAGTATGCCTCTACTTGACTAGCTCATTTATCAAAGATGGTTATGTTTCCTAACCATGGACAAAAGAGTTGTCATTTGATTAATGGGATCACATCATTAGGAGAATGATGTGATTGACTTGACCCATTCCGTTAGCCTTAGCACGTGATAATTTAGTATGTTGCTACTGCTTTCTTCATGACTTATACATGTTCCTATAACTATGAGATTATGCAACTCCCGTTTACCGGAGGAACACTTTGGGTGCTACCAAACGTCACAACGTAACTGGGTGATTATAAAGGAGTACTACAGGTGTCTCCGAAGGTACATGTTGGGTTGGCGTATTTCGAGATTAGGATTTGTCACTCCGATTGTCGGAGAGGTATCTCTGGGCCCTCTCGGTAATGCACATCACTATAAGCCTTGCAAGCAATGTAACTAATGAGTTAGTTACGAAATGATGCATTACGTAACGAGTAAAGAGACTTGCCGGTAACGAGATTGAACTAGGTATTGGATATCGACGATCGAATCTCGGGCAAGTAACATACCAATGACAAAGGGAACAACGTATGTTGTTATGCGGTTTGACCGATAAAGATCTTCGTAGAATATGTAGGAACCAATATGGACATCCAGGTTCCGCTATTGGTTATTGACCGAGAATAGTTCTAGGTCATGTCTACATAGTTCTCGAACCTGTAGGGTCCGCACGCTTAATGTTTCGATGAAAGTTTTATTATGAGTTTATGAGTTTTGATGTACCGAAGGAGTTAGGAGTCCCGGATGAGATCGGGGACATGACGAGGAGTCTCAAAATGGTCGAGACGTAAAGATCGATATATTGGACAACTATATTCGGAGTTCGGAAAGGTTCCGAGTGATTCGGGTATTTTTCGGAGTACCGGAGAGTTCCGGGAATTCGCCGGGGAGTATATGGGCCTTATTGGGCTATACGGGAATAGAGGAGAGAGGCCGAAAGGAAGGAGGCGCGCATCCCCCCTCTGGTCCGAATTGGACAAGGGGTGCGGCCCCCCTTTCCTTCCTCCTCTCCCCCTCTTTCCCCCTTACTCCTACTCTAACAAGGAAGGAGGGAGTCCTACTCCCGGTGGGAGTAGGACTCCCCTTGGCGCGCCCCTCCCCCCTTGCTCCTTTATATACGGGGGCAGGGGGGCACCTCTAGGCACAACAACACAAGTTGATCTACGGATCGTTTCTTAGCCGTGTGCGGTGCCCCCCTCCACCATATTCCACCTCGGTCATATCGTCGCGGAGTTTAGGCGAAGCCCTGCGCCGGTAGAGCATCATCATCGTCACCACGCTGTCGTGCTGACGGAACTCATCCCCGAAGCTTTGCTGGATCGGAGCCTGGGGATCGTCATCGAGCTGAACGTGTGCTGAACTCGGAGGTGCCGTACGTTCGGTACTTGGATCGGTCGGATCGTGAAGACGTACGACTACATCAACCGCGTTGTCATAACGCTTCCGCTTACGGTCTACGAGGGTACGTGGACAATACTCTCCCCTCTCGTTGCTATGCCATCACCATGAACTTGCGTGTGCGTAGGAATTTTTTTGAAATTACTACGTTCCCCAACAATGGCATCCGAGCCAGGTTTTATGCGTAGATGTCATATGCACGAGTAGAACACAAGTGAGTTGTGGGCGATACAAGTCGTACTGCTTACCAGCATGTCATACTTTGGCTCAGCGGTATTGTGAGGTGAAGCGGCCCGGACCGACATTACGCGTACGCTTACGCGAGACTGGTTTCACCGTTACGAGCACTCGTGCTTAAAGGTGACTGGCGGGTGTCTGTCTCTCTCACTTTAGTTGAACCGAGTGTGGCTACGCCCGGTCCTTGCGAAGGTTAAAACAGCACCAACTTGACAAACTATCGTTGTGGTTTTGATGCGTAGGTAAGAATGGTTCTTGCTAAGCCCGTAGCAGCCACGTAAAAATTTGCAACAACAAAGTAGAGGACGTCTAACTTGTTTTTGCAGGGCATGTTGTGATGTGATATGGTCAAGACGTGATGCTATATTTTATTGTATGAGATGATCATGTTTTGTAACCGAAGTTATCGGCAACTGGCAGGAGCCATATGGTTGTCGCTTTATTGTATGAAATGCAAACGCCCTGTAATTGCTTTACTTTATCACTAAGCGGTAGCGATAGTCGTAGAAGCAATAGATGGCGTAAAGACAACGATGCTACGATGGAGATCAAGGTGTCGAGCCGGTGACGATGGTGATCACAACGGTGCTTCGAAGATGGAGATCACAAGCACAAGATGATGATGGCCATATCATATCACTTATATTGATTGCATGTGATGTTTATCCTTTATGCATCTTATCTTGCTTTGATTGGCGGTAGCATTTTAAGATGATCTCTCACTAATTATCAAGAAGTGTTCTCCCTGAGTATGCACCATTGCAAAAGTTCTTCGTGCTGAGACACCACGTGATGATTGGGTGTGATAGGCTCTACGTTCAAATACAACGGGTGCAAAACAGTTGCACACGCGGAATACTCGGGTTAAACTTGACGAGCCTAGCATATACAGATATGGCCTCGGAACACGGAGACCGAAAGGTCGAGCGTGAATCATATAGTAGATATGATCAACATAGTGATTTTCACCATTGAAAACTACTCCATCTCACGTGATGATCGGACATGGTTTAGTTGATTTGGATCACGTGATCACTTAGATGATTAGAGAGATGTCTATCTAAGTGGGATTTCTTAAGTAATATGATTAACTGAACTTAAATTTATCATGAACTTAGTCCTGGTAGTATTTTGCAAATTATGTTGTAGATCAATAGCTTGCGTTGTTGCTTTCATATGTTTATTTTAATATGTTCCTAGAGAAAACTGTATTGAAAGATGTTAGTAGCAATGATGCGGATTGGATCCGTGATCTGAGGTTTATCCTCATTGCTGCACAGAAGAATTATGTCCTTAATGCACCTCTAGGTGACAGACCTATTGCAGGAGCAGATGCAGACGTTATGAACGTTTGGCTAGCTCAATATGATGACTACTTGATAGTTTAGTGCACCATGCTTAACGGCTTAGAATCGGGACTTCAAAGATGTTTTGAACGTCATGGACCATATGAGATGTTCCAGGAATTGAAGTTAATATTTCAAGCAAATACCCGAGTTGAGAGATATGAAGTCTCCAACAAGTTCTATAGCTAAAAGATGGAGGAGAATCACTCAACTAGTGAGCATGTGCTCAGATTGTCTGGGTACTTCAATCGCTTGAATCAAGTGGGAGTTAATCTTCCAGATAAGATAGTGATTGGCAGAGTTCTCTAGTCACCAACACCAAGTTAGTGGAACTTTGTGATGAACTATAATGCAAGGGATGACGAAAACGATTCCCAAGCTCTTCGTGATGTTGAAATCAATGAAGGTAGAAACCAAGAAAGAGCATCAAGTGTTGATGATTGACAAGACCACTAGTTTCAAGAAAAGGGCAAAGGGAAAGAAAGGGAAACTTCAAGTAGAATGGCAAACAAGTTGTCACTCCCGTGAAGAAGACCAAAGCTGACCAAAGCCTGAAACTAAGTGCTTACACTGCAAAGGAAATGGTCACTAGAAGCGGAAATGCCCTAAATATTTGGTGGAGAAGAAGGATGGCAAAGTGAACAAGGGTATATTTGATATACAGGTGTTTGATGTGTGCCTTACTAGTGTTTATAGTAACCCCTGAGTATTTGATACTTGTTCGGTTGCTAAGATTAGTAACTCGAAACAGGAGTTACATAATAAACAGAGACTAGTTGAGGGGAAGTGACGATGAGTGTTGGAAGTAGTTCCAAGATTGATATGATCATCATCACACACTCCCTATACTTTCGAGATTAGTGTTAAACCTAAATAAATGTTATTTGGCGTTTGCGTTGAGCATGAATATGATTTGATCATGTTTATTGCGATACGGTTATTCATTTGAAGTTAAAGAATAATTGTTATTCTGTTTACATGAATAAGACCTTTGATGGTTATACACCCAATGAAAATAGTTTGTTGGATCTCGATCGTAGTGATACACATATTCATAATATTGATGCCAAAAGATGCAAAGTTAATAATGATAGTGCAACTTATTTGTGGCACTGCCGTTTGGGTCATATCGGTGTAAAGCGCATGAAGAAACTCCATAAAGATGGATTTTCGGCATCACTTGGTTATGAATCATTTGATGCTTGCGAACCGTGCCTTTTGGGCAAGATGACTAAAACTCCGTTCTCCGGAACAATGGAACAAGCTACTGACTTATTGGAAATAATACATACGATGTATGCAATCCAATGAGTGTTGATGCTCGTGGCAAGTATCGTTATTTTCTGACCTTCACAAGATGATTTGAGCAGATATGGGTACATCTACTTGATGAAACAGAAGTCTGAAATAGTTGAAAGGTTCAAAGAATTTCAGAGTGAAGTGGAAAAATCATCGTAACAAGAAAATAAAGTTTCTGTGATTTGATTGTGGAGACAAATATTTGAGTTACGAGTTTGGTCTTCAATTAAAACAATGTGGAATAGTTTCCCAGCTCACGCCACCTGGAACACCACAATGTTATGGTGTGTCCGAACATCGTAACCACACTTTATTGGATATGGTGCGATCTATGATGTCTCTTACTGATTTACCACTATTGTTTTAGGGTTATGCATTAGAGACAGCTGCATTCACGTTAAAAGGGCACCATCTAAATCTGTTGAGACGATAGCATATGAACTGTGGTTTGGCAAGAAACCAAAGTTGTCGTTTCTTAAAGCTTGGAGTTGCGATGCTTATATGAAAAGGGTTTTCAACCTGATAAGCTCGAACCCAAATCGGAGAAGTGCGTCTTCATAGAATACCCAAAAGTAAGTATTGGGTACACCTTCTATCAGAGATCCGAAGGCAAGTTATTCGTTGCTAAGATGGATCCTTTCTAGAGAAGAAGTTTCTCTCGAAAGAAGTGAGTGGGAGGAAAGTAGAACTTGATGAGGTAATTGTACCTTCTCCCTTATTGGAAAGTAGTTCATCACAGAAATCACTTCCAGTGATTACTACACCAATTAGTGAGGAAGTTAATGATGATGATCATGAAACTTCAGATCAAGTTGCTACCAAACCTCGTAGGTCTTCCAGAGTAAGATCCGCACCAGAGTGGTACGGTACTCATGTTCTGGAAGTCATGTTACTAGACCATGATGAACCTACGAACTATGAGGAAGCGATGATGAGCCCAGATTCCACGAAATGGCTTGAGGCCATAAAATCTGAGATATGATCCATGTATGAGAACAAAGTATGGACTTTGATTGACTTGCTCGATGATCAGCAAGCCATGTTAAATAAATGGATCTTCAAGAGGAAGACGGACACTGATAGTAGTGTTACTATCTACTAAGCTCGACTTGTTGCGAAAGTTTTTCGACAAGTTCAAGGTGTTGAATACGATGAGATTTTCTCACTCGTATCGATGCTTAAGTCTGTCAGAATCATGTTAGCAATTGCCACATTTTATGAAATCTGGCAAATGGATGTCAAAACTGCATTCCTTAATGGTTTTCTTAAAGAAGAGTTGTATATGATACAACCAGAAGGTTTTGTCGATCCGAAAGGTGCTAACAAAATGTGCAAGCTACAGCGATCCATCAATGGACTAGTGCAAGCATCTCGGAGTTGGAATATACACTTTGATGAGTTGATCAAAGCATATGGTTTTATACAGACTTTTGGAAAGGCCTGTATTTACAAGAAAGTGAGTGGGAGCTCTGTAGCATTTCTAATATTATATGTGGATGACATATTGTTGATTGGAAATGATATCGAAATTCTGGATAGCATGAAAGGATACTTGAATAAGAGTTTTTCAAAGCAAGACCTCGGTGAAGCTGCTTACACATTGAGCATCAAGATCTATATAGATAGATCAAGGCGCTTGATAAGATTTTTCAATGAGTACATACCTTGATAAATTTTTGAAATAATTCAAAATGGAACAGTCAAAGAAGGAGTTCTTGCCTGTAATGCAAAGGTATGAAGTTGAGTAAGACTCAAGACCCGACCATGGCAGAAAATAGAAAGAGAATGAAAATTCATTCCCTATGCCTCAGTCATAGGTTCTATAAAGTATGCTATGCTGTGAACCAGACCTATTGTATACTCTGCCCTGGTTTGGCAAGGGAGTACAATAGAGATCTAAGAGTAGATCACTGGACATTGGTCAAAATTATCCTTAGTGGAATAAGGAGATGTTTCTCGATTATGGAGGTGATAAAAGAGTTCGTCGTAAAAGTTACATTGATGCAAACTTTTACATTGATCCAGATGACTCTAAGTCTCAGTCTGGATACATATTGAAAGTGGGAGCAATTAGCTAGAGTAGCTCCGTGCAGAGCATTGTAGACATAGAATAGTTGCAAAATACATACAGCTCTGAATGTGACAGACCCGTTGACTAAGATTCTCTCACGAGCAAAACATGATCACACCTTAGTACTCTTTGGGTGTTAGCCACATAGCTATGTGAACTAGATTATTGACTCTAGTAAACCCTTTTGGTGTTGGTCACATGACGATGTGAACTATGGGTGTTAATCACATACAGATGTGAATATTGGTGTTGAATCACATGATGATGTGAACTAGATTATTGACTCTAGTGCAAGTGGGAGACTGAAGGAAATATGCCCTAGAGGCAATAATAAAGTTATTATTTATTTCCTTATATCATGATAAATGTTTATTATTCATGCTAGAATTGTATTAACTGGAAACATAATACATGTGTGAATACATAGACAAACATAGTGTCACTAGTATGCCTCTACTTGACTAGCTCGTTTATCAAAGATGGTTATGTTTCCTAACCATGGACAAAAGAGTTGTCATTTGATTAACGGGATCACATCATTAGGAGAATGATGTGATTGACTTGACCCATTCCGTTAGCCTTAGCACTTGATCGTTTAGTATGTTGCTACTGCTTTCTTCATGACTTATACATGTTCCTATAACTATGAGATTATGCAACTCCAGTTTACCGGAGGAACACTTTGGGTGCTACCAAATGTCACAACGTAACTGGGTGATTATAAAGGAGTACTACAGGTGTCTCCGAAGGTACATGTTGGGTTGGTGTATTTCGAGATTAGGATTTGTCACTCCGATTGTCGGAGAGGTATCTCTGGGCCCTCTCGGTAATGCACATCACTATAAGCCTTGCAAGCAATGTAACTAATGAGTTAGTTACGGAATGATGCATTACGTAACGAGTAAAGAGACTTGCCGGTAACGAGATTGAACTAGGTATTGGATACCGACGATCGAATCTCGGGCAAGTAACATACCGATGACAAAGGGAACAACGTATGTTGTTATGTGGTTTGACCGATAAATGTTGGAAATATGCCCTAGAGGCAATAATAAATTAGTTATTATTATATTTCCTTGTTCATGATAATCGTTTATTATCCATGCTATAATTGTATTGATAGGAAACACAGATACATGTGTGGATACATAGACAACACCATGTCCCTAGTAAGCCTCTAGTTGACTAGCTCGTTGATCAATAGATGGTTACGGTTTCCTAACCATGGACATTAAGATGTCGTTGATAACGGGATCACATCATTAGGAGAATGATGTGATGGACAAGACCCAATCCTAAGCCTAGCACAAAGATCGTAGTTCGTATGCTAAAGCTTTTCTAATGTCAAGTATCATTTCCTTAGACCATGAGATTGTGCAACTCCCGGATACCGTAGGAATGCTTTGGGTGTACCAAACGTCACAACGTAACTGGGTGGCTATAAAGGTGCACTACAGGTATCTCCGAAAGTGTCTGTTGGGTTGGCACGAATCGAGACTGGGATTTGTCACTCCGGTTAACGGAGAGGTATCTCTGGGCCCACTCGGTAGGACATCATCATAATGTGCACAATGTGACCAAGGGGTTGATCACGGGATGATGTGTTACGGAACGAGTAAAGAGACTTGCCGGTAACGAGATTGAACAAGGTATCGACATACCGACGATCGAATCTCGGGCAAGTACAATACCGCTAGACAAAGGGAATTGTATACGGGATCGATTGAGTCCTTGACATCGTGGTTCATCCGATGAGATCATCGTGGAACATGTGGGATCCAACATGGGTATCCAGATCCCGCTGTTGGTTATTGACCGGAGAACGTCTCGGTCATGTCTGCATGGTTCCCGAACCCGTAGGGTCTACACACTTAAGGTTCGATGACGCTAGGGTTATAAAGGAAGTTTGTATGTGGTTACCGAATGTTGTTCGGAGTCCCGGATGAGATCCCGGACGTCACGAGGAGTTCCGGAATGGTCCGGAGGTAAAGATTTATATATGGGAAGTCCTGTTTTGGTCACCGGAAAGGTTTCGGGTTTTATCGGTAACGTACCGGGACCACCGGGAGGGTCCCGGGGGTCCACCGGCCCTGGAGGCTTGCATGGGCCTAGAGTGGAAAGGTACCAGCCCCAGAGTGGGCTGGTGCGCCTCCCACCCTTGCCCAAGGCGCAGCTAGGAGGGGAGAGGGGAAACCCTAGGCGCAGATGGGCATATAGGCCCACCCTAGGGCGCGCACCCTCTCTCTCCCTCTTGGCCGCCCCCTCCAAGTCCCATCTAGGGCTGGCCGCCGCCCCCTAGGGGTGGAAACCTAGGTGGGGGCGCAGCCCCCTCTTCCCCTATATATAGTGGCGGCATTGGAGCAGCTCAACATATGAGTTTCTTCTCCTGTTGGCGCAACCCTACCTCTCTTTCTCCTCATATCTCACGGTGCTTGGCGAAGCCCTGCTGGACTACCACGCTCCTCCATCACCACCACGCCGTTGTGCTGCTGCTGGACAGAGTCTTCCTCAACCTCTCCCTCTCTCCTTGCTGGATCAAGGCGTGGGAGACGTCACCAGGCTGTACGTGTGTTGAACACGGAGGTGCCGTCCGTTCGGCACTAGGATCTCCGGTGATTTGGATCACGACGAGTACGACTCCTTCAACCCCGTTCTCTTGAACGCTTCCGCTTAGCGATCTACAAGGGTATGTAGATGCACTCTCCTTCCCCTCGTTGCTGGTTTCTCCATAGATAGATCTTGGTGACACGTAGGAAAATTTTGAATTTCTGCTACGTTCCCCAACAGTGGTATCAGAGCTAGGTCTATTGCGTAGATTCTTTGCACGAGTAGAACACAAAGTAGTTGTGGGCGTTGATGTTGTTCAATATGCTTACCGTTACTAGTCCAATCTTGTTTCGACGGTATTGTGGGATGAAGCGGCCCGGACCGACCTTACACGTACTCTTACGTGAGACAGGTTCCACCGACTGACATGCACTTGGTGCATAAGGTGGCTAGCGGGTGCCAGTCTCTCCCACTTTAGTCGGAACGGATTCGATGAAAAGGGTCCTTATGAAGGGTAAATAGCAATTGGCATATCACGTTGTGGTTTTGCGTAGGTAAGAAACGTTCTTGCTAGAAACCCATAGCAGCCACGTAAAACATGCAAACAACAATTAGAGGACGTCTAACTTGTTTTTGCAGGGTATGCTATGTGATGTGATATGGCCAAGAAGAATGTGATGAATGATATGTGATGTATGAGATTGATCATGTTCTTGTAATAGGAATCACGACTTGCATGTCGATGAGTATGACAACCGGCAGGAGCCATAGGAGTTGTCTTTATTTATTGTATGACCTGCGTGTCATTGAACAACGCCATGTAATTACTTTACTTTATTGCTAACCGGTAGCCATAGTAGTAGAAGTAATAGTTGGCGAGACAACTTCATGAAGACACGATGATGGAGATCATGATGGAGATCATGGTGTCATGCCGGTGACGATGATGATCATGGAGCCCCGAAGATGGAGATCAAAAGGAGCAAAATGATATTGGCCATATCATGTCACTATTTGATTGCATGTGATGTTTATCATGTTTATGCATCTTATTTGCTTAGAACGACGGTAGTAAATAAGATGATCCCTCATTAAAATTTCAAGAAAGTGTTCCCCCTAACTGTGCACCGTTGCGAAAGTTCGTCGTTTCTAAGCACCACGTGATGATCGGGTGTGATGGATTCTTACGTTCACATACAACGGGTGTAAGACAGATTTACACACGCGAAACACTTAGGTTGACTTGACGAGCCTAGCATGTACAGACATGGCCTCGGAACACAAGAGACCGAAAGGTCGAGCATGAGTCGTATAGTAGATACGATCAACATGAAGATGTTCACCGATGATGACTAGTCCGTCTCACGTGATGATCGGACACGGCCTAGTTGACTCGGATCATGTAATCACTTAGATGACTAGAGGGATGTCTATCTGAGTGGGAGTTCATAAGATGAACTTAATTATCCTGAACATAGTCAAAAGACCCTTTGCAAATTATGTCATAAGCTCGCGCTTTAGTTCCACTGTTTAGATATGTTCCTAGAGAAAATATAGTTGAAAGTTGACAGTAGCGTTTATGCGGACAGTAGAAAGCTTATGTCCTTAATGCACCGCTCAGTGTGCTGAACCCCAAACGTCGTTTGTGGATGTTGCGAACATCGGACATACACGTTTTGATAACTACGTGATAGTTCAGTTAAACGGTTTAGAGTTGAGGCACCAAAGACGTTTTCAAAATGTAGCAGAACATATGAGATGTTTCGAGGGCTGAAATTGGGATTTCAGGCTCGTGCCCACGTCAAGAGGTATAAGACCTCCGACGATTTTCTTAGCCTGCAAACTAAGGGAGAAAAGCTCAATCGTTGAGCTTGTGCTCAGATTGTCTGAGTGCAACAATCACTTGAATCGAGTGGGAGTTGATCTTCCAGATGAGATAGTGATGTTTCTCCAAAGTCATTGCCACCAAGCTGCTAGAGCTTCGTGATGAACTATAACATATCAAGGATAGAGATGATGATCCTTGAGGTATTCGCGTTGTTTGACATCGCGAAAGTAGAAATCAAGAAGGAGCATCAATTGTTGATGGTTGGTGAAACCACTAGTTTCAAGAAGGGGCAAGGGCAAGAAGGGATACTTCATGAAACGGCAAATCAGCTGCTGCTCTAGTGAAGAAACCCAAGGTTGAACCCAAACCCGAGACTAAGTGCTTCTGTAATAAGGGGAACAGCCACTGGAGCAGAATTACCCTAGATACTTGGTAGATGAGAAGGCTGGCAAGGTCGATAGAAGTATATTGGATATACATTATGTTAATGTGTACTTTACTAGTACTCCTAGTAGCACCAGGGTATTAAGATACCGGTTCGGTTGCTAAGTGTTAGTAACTCGAAATAAAAGAGCTACGGAATAAACGGAGACTAGCTAAAGGTGAGCTGACGATATGTGTTGGAAGTGTTTCCAAGTTTGATGTGATCAAACATCGCACGCTCCCTCTACCATCAAGATTAGTATTAAACCTGAATAATTGTCATTTGGTGTTTGCGTTGAGCATAGACATGATTGGATTATGTCTATCGCAATACGGTTATTCATTTAAGGAGAATAATGGTTACTCTATTTATTTGAATAATACCTTCAATGGTCTTGCACCTAAAGGAATGGTTTATTGAATCTCGATCGTAGTGATACACATTTTCATGCCAAAATTATAAGATAGTAATGATAGTACCACTTACTTGTGGCACTGCCATGTAAGTCATATTGGTATAAAACGCATGAAGAAGCTCCATGTTGATGGATCTTTGGACTCACTCATTTTTGAAAAGTTTGAGACATGCGAACCATGTCTATTGGTGCATACGCATGAAGAAACTCCATGCAGATGGATCGTTTAGACTCACTTGATTTTGAATCACTTGAGATATGCAAATCATACCACATGGACAAGATGACTGAAAAGCCTCGGTTTCAGTAAGATGGAACTAGATAGCAACTTGTTGGAAGTAACACATTTTGATGTGTGCAGTCCAATGAGTGCTGAGGCATGCAGTGAATATCGTTATGTTCTTACTTCACAGATGATTCGAGTAGATGTTGAGTATATTTACTTGATGAAACACAAGTCTGAATTATTGAATGGTTCAAGTAATTTCAGAGTGAAGTTTAAGATCTTCGTGACAAGAGGATAGAATGTCTATGATATGATCATAGAGATGAATATCTGAGTTACGAGTTTTGGCACACAATTAAGACATTGTGGAAATTGTTTCACAATTAATACCGCCTGGAACACCATAGTGTGATGGTGTGTCCGAACATCATAGTAGCACCCTATTGGATATGGTGCGTACCTTGATGTCTCTTATCGAATTACCACTATCGTTCATGGGTTAGGCATTAGAGACAACCGCACTCACTTTAATAGGGTACCACGTAATTCCGTTGAGACGACACCGTTTGGAGAAACCTAAGTTGTCGTTTCTTAAAAGTTTGGGGCTGCGACGCTTATGTGAAAAAGTTTCAGGTTGATAAGCTCGAACCCAAAGCGGATAAAATGCATCTTCATAGGACACCCAAAACAGTTGGGTATACCTCCTAATTCAGATCCGAAAGCAATAGGGATTGTTTCTTGAATCGGGTCCTTTCTCGAGGAAAGGTTTGTCTCGAGAATTGAGTGGGAGGATGGTGGAGACTTGATGAGGTTATTGAACCGTCACTTCAACTAGTGTGTAGCAGGGCATAGGAAGTTGTTCCTGTGGAACCTACACCAATTGAAGTAGAAGCTTATGATAGTGATCATGAAGTTTGGATCAAGTCACTACCGTACCTCGTAGGGTGACAAGGATGCGTACCACTTCAGAGTGGCACAGTAATCCTGTCTTGAAGGTCATGTTGCTAGACAACAATGAACCTACGAGCTATGGAGAAGCAATGGTGGGCCCAAATTCCGACAAATGGTTAGAAGCCATGAAATCCGAGATAGGATCCATGTATCATAACAAAGCATGGACTTTGGTGGACTTGCCCGATGATCGGCAAGCCATTGAAATAAATGGATCTTTAAGAAGAAGACGGACGTGGACGGTAATGTCACCGTCTATGAAGCTCGACTTGTGGCGAAGAGTTTTTCACAAGTTCAAGGAGTTGACTACGATGAGATTTTCTCATCCGTAGCGATGCTTAAGTCCGTCAGAATCATGTTAGCATTAGCTGCATTTATGAAATCTGGCAGATGGATGTCAAGACGAGTTTCCTTACCAGTTTTCGTAAGGAAAGGTTGTATGTGATACAATCAGAAAAGTTTTGTCGATCCTAAGGATGCTAAAAGGTATGCTGGCTCCAGCGATCCTTCTAAGGACTGGAGTAAGCATCTCGGAGTTGGAATGTGCGCTTTGATAAGATGATCAAAGATTTTGGGTTTATACAAAGTTCATGAGAAACTTGTATTTCCAAAGAAGTGAGTGGGAGCACTATGGAATTTCTGATGAGTATATGTTGTTGACATATTGTTGATCAGAAATGATGTAGAATTTTCTGGAAAGCATATAGGGTTATTTGAAAGTGTTTTTCAATTGAAAACCTGGATCAAGCTACTTGAACATTGAGCATCAAAATCTATGAGGATAGATCAAAATGCTTAATAATACTTTCAAATGAGCATATACCTTGACATGATCTTGAAGGTGTTCAAGATGGATCAGTCAAAGAAGGAGTTCTTACCTGAGATGTAAGGTATGAAGTTAAGACTTAAAGCTCGACCACGGCAGAAAAGAGAGAAAGGACGAAGGTCGTCCCCTATGCTTTAGACGTAGGCTCTACAGTATGCTATGCTATGTACCGCACCTGATGTGTGCCTTGCCACATGTCTGGCAAGAGGGTACAAAGGTGATCAAGGAGTGGATCACCAGATAGCGGTCAAAATTGTCCTTGGAGTAATAAGGATTTATTTCTCAATTATGGAGGTGATAAAGAGTTCGGCGTAAAGGGTTACGACGATGCAAGCTTTAACACCTATCCGAATGACTCTGAGTAGCAAACCGGATACGTATAGTGGAGCAACCATTTGGAATAGCTTCAAGTGGAGCGTGGAAGCAGCATTTACAATATGACATAGAGATTTGCGAAGTACATACGGATCTGAATATTGCAGACCCGTTGACTAAAACCTCTCTCAAGCAAAACATGATCAAACCCAGAACTCATTGAGTCTAAATCACATGATGATGTGAACTAGTTTAATGACACTAGTAAACTCTTTGGATGTTGGTCACATGGCGATGTGACATGTGAGTGTTAATCACATGGCGATGTGAACTAGATTATTGACTCTAGTGCAAGTGGGAGACTGTTGGAAATATGCCCTAGAGGCAATAATAAATTAGTTATTATTATATTTCCTTGTTCATGATAATCGTTTATTATCCATGCTATAATTGTATTGATAGGAAACTCAGATACATGTGTGGATACATAGACAACACCATGTCCCTAGTAAGCCTCTAGTTGACTAGCTCGTTGATCAATAGATGGTTACGGTTTCCTAACCATGGACATTAGATGTCGTTGATAACGGGATCACATCATTAGGAGAATGATGTGATGGACAAGACCCAATCCTAAGCCTAGCACAAAGATCGTAGTTCGTATGCTAAAGCTTTTCTAATGTCAAGTATCATTTCCTTAGACCATGAGATTGTGCAACTCCCGGATACCGTAGGAATGCTTTGGGTGTACCAAACGTCACAACGTAACTGGGTGGCTATAAAGGTGCACTACAGGTATCTCCGAAAGTGTCTGTTGGGTTGGCACGAATCGAGACTGGGATTTGTCACTCCGGTTAACGGAGAGGTATCTCTGGGCCCACTCGGTAGGACATCATCATAATGTGCACAATGTGACCAAGGGGTTGATCACGGGATGATGTGTTACGGAACGAGTAAAGAGACTTGCCGGTAA
This sequence comes from Triticum aestivum, assembly GCF_018294505.1. Classification (NCBI taxonomy): domain Eukaryota; kingdom Viridiplantae; phylum Streptophyta; class Magnoliopsida; order Poales; family Poaceae; genus Triticum; species Triticum aestivum. The sequence continues at coordinate 699,998,739 of NC_057801.1, forward strand.
CGAGATTGAACAAGGTATCGGCATACCGACGATCGAATCTCGGGCAAGTACAATACCGCTAGACAAAGGGAATTGTATACGGGATCGATTGAGTCCTTGACATCGTGGTTCATCCGATGAGATCATCGTGGAACATGTGGGAGCCAACATGGGTATCCAAATCCCGCTGTTGGTTATTGACCGGAGAACGTCTCGGTCATGTCTGCATGGTTCCCGAACCCGTAGGGTCTACACACTTAAGGTTCGATGACGCTAGGGTTATAAAGGAAGTTTGTATGTGGTTACCGAATGTTGTTCGGAGTCCCAGATGAGATCTCGGACGTCACGAGGAGTTCCGAAATGGTCCGGAGGTAAAGATTTATATATGGGAAGTCCTGTTTTGGTCACCGGAAAGGTTTCGGGTTTTATCGGTAACGTACCGGGACCACCGGGAGGGTCCCGGGGGTCCACCAAGTGGGGCCACTGGCCCCGGAGGCTTGCATAGGCCTAGAGTGGAAAGGGACCAGCCCCAGAGTGGGCTGGTGTACCTCCCACCCTTGCCCAAGGCGCAGCTTGGAGGGGAGAGGGGAAACCCTAGGGGCAGATGGGCCTATAGGCCCACCCTAGGGCGCGCCCCCTCTCTCTCCCTCTTGGCCGCCCCCTCCAAGTCCCATCTAGGGCTGGCCGCCGCCCCCTAGGGGTGGAAACCTAGGTGGGGGCGCAGCCCCCTCTTCCCCTATATATAGTGGAGGCATTGGAGCAGCCCAACATATGAGTTTCTTCTCCTGTTGGCGCAGCCCTACCTCTCTTTCTCCTCATATCTCGTGGTGCTTGGCGAAGCCCTGCTAGACTACCACGCTCCTCCATCACCACCACGCCATTGTGCTGCTGCTGGACAGAGTCTTCCTCAACCTCTCCCTCTCTCCTTGCTGGATGAAGGCGTGGGAGACGTCACCGGGCTGTATGTGTGTTGAACGCGGAGGTGCCGTCCGTTCGGCACTAGGATCTCCGGTGATTTGGATCACGACGAGTATGACTCCTTCAACCCCGTTCTTTTGAACGCTTCCGCTTAGCGATCTACAAGGGTATGTAGATGCACTCTCCTTCCCCTCGTTGCTGGTTTCTCCATAGATAGATCTTGGTGGCACGTAGGAAAATTTTGAATTTCTGCTACGTTCCCCAACAATAAAGATCTTCGTAGAATATGTAGGAACCAATATGGACATCCAGGTTCCGCTATTGGTTATTGACCGAGAATAGTTCTAGGTCATGTCTACATAGTTCTCGAACCCGTAGGGTCCGCACGCTTAAGGTTTCGATGACAGTTTTATTATGAGCTTATGAGTTTTGATGTACCAAAGGATCGGAGTCCCGGATGAGATCGGGGACATGACGAGGAGTCTCGAAATGGTCGAGACGTAAAGATCGATATATTGGACGACTATATTTGGAGTTCGGAAAGGTTCCGAGTGATTCGGGTATTTTTCGGAGTACCGGAGAGTTACAGGAATTCGCCGGGGAGTATATGGGCCTTATTGGGCCATACGGGAATAGAGGAGAGAGGCCTAAAGGAAGGAGGCGCACAGCCCCCCTCTAGTCCGAATTGGACAAGGGGTGCGGCCCCCCTTTCCTTCCTCCTCTCCCCCTCTTTCCCCCCTTACTCCTACTCCAACAAGGAAGGAGGGAGTCCTACTCCCGGTGGGAGTAGGACTCCCCTTGGCGCGCCCCTCCTAGGCCGGCCGCCCCCTCCCCCCTTGCTCCTTTATATACGGGGGCAGGGGGGCACCTCTAGGCACAACAACACAAGTTGATATACGGATCGTTCCTTAGCCGTGTGCGGTGCCCCCCTCCACCATATTCCACCTCGGTCATATCGTCGCGGAGTTTAGGCAAAGCCCTGCGCAGGTAGAGCATCATCATTGTCACCACGCCGTCGTGCTGACGGAACTCATCTCCGAAGCTTTGCTGGATCGGAGCCCGGAGATCGTCATCGAGCTGAACGTGTGCTGAACTCGGAGGTTCCGTACGTTCGGTACTTGGATCGGTTGGATCGTGAAGACGTACGACTACATCAACCGCGTTGTCATAACGCTTCCGCTTACGGTCTACGAGGGTACGTGTACAACACTCTCCCCTCTCGTTGCTATGCCATCACCATGATCTTGCGTGTGCGTAGGAATTTTTTTGAAATTACTACGTTCCCCAACACCCCAAGTCTGAGCGATGCTTTCTCCTTCGCGAGGCCAGAAATTATATATGTAATTACGATCACGATGAACAAGATGCATAGGATAGAACTTCTGGTGAAATTCCAACTTCAATCGCTTATAATTCCAAGATCTCGTATCATCACATAGCCTATACCATGTCAATGCATCTCCCTTCAAAGATAAAGGGAAGACCTTCCTTTTGAAAACATCATCGGGAATACCTGCAAGCTTAAATAATCCACATACTTCATCCAAAAAGATAAGGTGTAAATCGGGATGCAATGTTCCATCTCCTGCAAATGGATTACCTAGCAGTTTTTCTATCATACCCGAAGGAATCTCAAAGTGAATATTTTCATAAAGTTCAGTAGGTTGAGGAGCATCTCTTTGCTCTTCTGGTTGGGTTGAAGATACCCCAAACAAGCCCCTCAAAGGATTAGTTTCCATAGTGACAACTAACAGAAAATTTCAGCACACTATATGAATGTTTCCTTACCAAGTTCCACTCACCAAAAGTGCAACACTCCCCGGAAACAACGCCAGAAAAGAGTCTTGATGACCCACAAGTGTAGGGGATCTATCATAGTCCTTTCGATAAGTAAGAGTGTCGAACCCAATGAGGAGCAGCAGGAAATGATAAGCGGTTTTCAGTAAGATTTTCTCTGCAAGCACTGAAACTGTAGGTAATAGATAGTTTTGTGATAAGATAAATAGTAACGAGCAACAAGTAAATAAAGTAAATAAAGTGCAGCAAGGTGGCCCAATCCTTTATGTAGCAAAGGATAAGCCTGGAAATTTTTTGATAATAATAAAGGAGGTCCCGAGGACACATTGGGAATTATCGTCAAGCTAGTTTTCATCACGTTCATAAGATTCGTGTTCGATACTTTGATAATTTGATATGTGGGTGGACCGGTACTTGGGTACTGCCCTAACTTGGACAAGCATCCCACTTATGATTAACCCCTATTGCAAGCATCGGCAACTACAAAAGAAGTATTAAGGTAAACATAACCACAACATTAAACATATGGATCCATATCAGCCCCTAACGAAGCAACGCGTAAACTAGGGTTTAAGCTTCTGTCACTCTGGCAACCCATCTTCTACTTATTACTTCCCCATGCCTTACTCTAGGCCCAAATAATGGTGAAGTGTCATGTAGTCGACGTTCACATAACACCACTAGAGGAAAAGACAACATACATCTCATAAAAATATCGAACGAATACCAAATTCACATGACTACTAATAGCAAGACTTCACCCATGTCCTCAGGAACAAATGTAACTACTCACAAAGCACATTCATGTTCATAATCAGAGGAGTAATAATATGCATAAAGGATCTGAACATATGATCTTCCACCAAGTAAACCAATTAGCATCAACTACAAGGAGTAATCAACACTACTAGCAACCCACATGTACCAATTTGTGGTTTTGATACAAGATTGGATACAAGAGATGAACTAGGGTTTTGAGAGGAGATGGTGCTGGTGAAGATGTTGATGGAGATTGACCCCCTCCCGATGAGAGGATCGTTGGTGATGATGTTGGTGATGATTTCCCCCTCCCGGAGGGAAGTGTCCTCGGCAGAACAGCTCCACCAGAGCCCTAGATTGATTCCGCCAAGGTTCCACCTCGTGGCGGCGGAGTTTCGTCCCATAAGCTTGCCCACAATTTTTTCCAGGGTAAAAGTGATGATATAGCAGAAGATGGATGCCGGAGGCCCACTAGGGGGCCCAGGAGATAGGGGGTGCACCCTATAGGGGGGGGGGGCTATCTCCTGGACAGGGTGTGGTCCCCCTGGCCTATTTCTTTCACTCAGAAATTCTTATTAATTCCAAAAAGTTGTTTCGTGGAGTTTCAGGACTTTTGGAGCTGTGCAGAATAGGTTTCCAATGTTTGCTCCTTTTCCAGCCAGAATTCCAGCTGCCGGCATTCCCCTCTTCATGGTAAACCTTGTAAAATAAGAGAGAATAGCCATAAGTATTGAGATATAATGTGTAATAACAGCCCATAATGCAATAAATATTGATATAAAAGCATGATGCAAAATGGACGTATCAACCGTGCACCCCCGCTCATCCACGAGATCCACCGAGTCCAAATGTGAGCCGAGCACCACCTCCCCTCGACACGGCCTGAGGGTCGTCGGCGCCCGGAAACTGACAGCGAACGTGGCCGACCATCGCCGCAAAGCATACACTCCCAGCGAGTCACCAGAGAGACGTGACGACCCCGTCATCTCCCCCTGCTGTATCTGATGTCAGGCTTTGACCTCCGACACGACGGTGCATGCATGCATGGGCTTGATTTTTGGCTGCAATGCGCACAGGTGGTGTTAATGGTGACCCTCCTTGAATGAATGAGCACCACTCCAGTTTTGGGCTGCAATGCGCGCCGGCGAAGAATCCACCGTTGGGGCCGAGCCCCTCTGCAATGAGCCGGAGCGGCGTCTGTGCAAGCTCGTGCATCGCGGCGGAGTACTCGGCGAGGGAGCTCCATGCTTCCCGGCTTGTCCGGCCACTGCCGGACGTGCTCGTCGGTGACGGGGTGGCAGGTGATTTTGAGGTAGTCGAGCCAATAGCGGTCCGTTTTGGTAAGTTCTCCTCTGCCGACATCTCGAAGAACCCCGCCGCCGCCTCGCAGAACCCCTGCACCACGTCCTCTGCCACGCCGTGGTTCACCACCTATAGAAAGATCAACCAGTCAGCTAGCTCAGCTCAAGCAACATAACTTCCATACCTAAGTGTGAATCAACCGACGTGCCTGGAAGATGCTGAACTCCTTGCAGGTCTTGATGATCTTGACGACGATCATGTGGCGCTGGCGATCGTCGGAGATGGCGGCATGGTGGAGGTCAATGACCGACATGGCTACATCGAAGCTGGGTCTGTTGTTGAGGAGTGAAGGGCGCTTCTCTGGGATGCGCCTGCGCCTACAACCAGGTGACCCGCGAGTGCTCCACTCCACCGGCGGCCTCACGAGCTTCGCGATGTCAGCCAACACCACCGACGGCAGGATGGAGCTCCTCCCGGAAGAGTCGTTCGCCGTCGTCGGCGCGTGCGCGCCGGGCAGCCTGCTGAGGTCGCTCCCCGCGGGCGCCACCGGCATTGCGGGGTTATCTCGGCGCCCTCGCTCGCTGCCATCGCAGTTCGCCGCACAACGCGGTTTCGGAGCTAAGTTCGTCCCGTGCCTCCCCGACTTCGCGACCTTGGGCTACGGCGATGTGCCTCCGGACCCGTACTCACCCCGCTCCTCACGAACCCGGCGAACGCTGCCGGCTACTACATCCCTGTCAAGGGCATCTCTGTGTCGTGGCGTGAGGCCGACGCTCCAGCGACCCTGATTCGCGGCGCGCTCGACCTCGACGCTGCCACGGGCCGCGACGGCGTCGTGCTGAGCACCGCCATGTCGTACATGATCATGCGTCCCGACGTGTTCCGCGCGTTCGCCAAGGCATTCGACCTTGCCATTACCAGGTACCCATCCTTTCATCATGAACCACGGCGCTATCACAGGCAAGTATGCTAATTAAAATAGCTAAACTAAGCTCGCCGGCGCCGGAAATGGCGTGCAGGGGGAAGAATCCGACGAGCACGATGAAGCGGGTGGTGCCGGCGCCGAAGCCGTTCGAGCTACATTTCTGCTCCGGTGCTACCCCCTGGACTGAACGCTCGGCGCGTGAAACACAAGGACGGCTGAGATCTGTCAAAAACGATTCGTGAAGAGGAGCATGATCGACTTTCAATGTCCGCGTAGAGCGCGCGTAGAGCCCGGTACGAGCCCGCACCAGCCCGATTACTTTTGTATGCTGAGGGTATACAAGTATTATACGTGGGCGTTTCGGTTTCCCTTGTCACGTGCCTGTTGTCACGTGCTGCGGTCGTGGGCTAGCCGCGGGCCACGCCACGCACGAAAAATTCCAAAAATGTCCCATCCTATAAGAGGGGAGGGGAACCACCGGCCACATCCGCCCACCATTTCCCCCCAAATCGGCTCACTCCCTCCTTGTCTCCCCCTCTTCTCCATCGCCCCATCACCACACCTACTTGCTCAACCCCACCACCTACCTCTCTCCGGCGGGTTCTCTCAGGCTTCGATGGAGCAAGGTCGTGGCGCTGCCGCCGCTGCGCACGGAGATGTGGTCGAGAGCGCGGAGACCGCGGCAGATGCCGTCCAGGAAGTGGCCACCGTCGGCGGTGCGGGAGATGCTACACCCGCAGTCGCTGGATCGGTCCCTGCGGCGGCGGATCTGGTGGCGCAGGGGGTGGTGGGATTGGACTCCGTCGTGGCAGACCTGGTGGTGACGGCGTGTGGCAACGCACTGGATGTGGGTGCGGAGGCCAGCGACAAGCAGGTGGTGGATGTGGCAATGCTTCTCGTTCCCCTCCTTCCATACTTGTAGTAGATAAGCAGAAGATTGAGTAGATGGGTTTTTTTATAGTTGATTTGTGATTGATTGCGGCACCCCCTTCTACTTGTTAGGGTTTTTTGATTGAATGGCGAACCCCATTTCAGAGTTAGGGTTTGTTCTAGTTGATTCGTGCTTGAATGCTAGAGACATCATAATGAGAGTTAGGTTATTTCCATTAGAATCTGGATTGCCTCATTCCCCTCCTTTCATACTTGTAGTAGATAAGCAGAAGATTCAGTAGATGGGGTTTTTTATAGTAGATTTGTGATTGATTGCGGCACCCCCTTCTGCTTGTTAGGTTTTTTTGATTGAATGGCGAACCCCATTTCAGAGTTAGGGTTTTTTCTGGTTGATTCGTGCTTGAATGCTAGAGACATCATAATGAGAGTTAGGTTATTTATATTAGAATCTGGATTGCCGCATGTGCTCAGATTCTGTTCTGTGCTGTATATGCTGTTATGCATATTCCCTTAGTGGGCACGATAGGGGCTGAGCAGCCACCTAGTGTATCTATTGAAGTTCATATTGTAGAAATGAGGTTTAAATCCTACTTTATGTGACAGAAGTGTATCAATTAATTGTTGAAATGAACACAGTATGTTTAACTACTGCGCAATTTTAAAATAGTTAGGAGTTTCACTTCATTATCCATAAACTAAAATTGTTGCTAGGTTTATTTTTGATCTGTAGGATTGTTGTAGTTATAAAGTAAACCATAAGTAGGTTTGGTAGACATGCAACTATGCGAGATGACCGAGTCATATTAAATTTATTATGCATAACTCCATGCATATATTTCACATGAAATAGTTTCACACCTAGCAATTACTTGTTGTCAATCACAATGGGTCACCGATATAGTTGCAGGGTATATCAAAGAATGTACTACCTCCATTGGCAGACTTGAGCACTCAAAAGATTATTGTTGGTGCCCAGGCTGGCATTATAGTTTGAAGGACCATAGTGAGCATGATCTAAAATTTTAGTTTGACCAAGCTATCATTGTAGAATGCTTGACCTTTGGATATAGTTTAATTTTATGTTAAAGTATCATTTTAGGTTATTAGAAGCACATTGCAGATTGCTTGACCTTTGCATACTATGTTATGTAGTTAGTAGTATAGTTGAATTAATTACTTATATATATTGCAGAATGAGAAACCTGCTGGGAACAAGAGGAAGCTGGACATCGCTGGGTTCGACGACCCGTTTGATTCTGACGACGACGAGGAGGTAACCCCAAGCTGTTATTTGTCTGTTTATTAATCTATGTTCGATGTTGTTTGTTGATGATGCCCTATATGAATGCCTCAAAATAGGAATGTTATGTAGTTTATTCATTGATATCATAAAGTTGTGCTATTTGGTCATTAATTAGCTGTAAATGGCATATTTGTAGTCTTTGATCATGAAACCATATCTGGATGCACATAAATGGAAATATTGTGTTGTTTGTCCATTGAATTATTCTAAAATGGAAAGTTTTGTTATACTTTTAATTAATTTCTCTGAAAGTTGTGATGTTTGTGCATTACTTAGCTGTAAATAGGATATCTGTGATGTTTTTTCATGAAACCATATATGAATGCATATGAATGAACTATTCTGTTGTTTATCCATTAAATTCTTCTAAATGGAACTATTATGTTGATTGTGCATTAAGTAGCTGTAAATGGGCCATTATGTTTTTTGTTCATTACATTCCAGCAAATGGCAATTCTCTGATGTTTGTTAATTACATTACTCTAAATGGAAAGTATGTATTTATGCAAATCATTTGTATGTGCAGTACAACTCTGGAGATGAGGTGGAAAAGTGGAACCACAAGTCCTTCATTGAGCATGAAGCCAATAAGATCAAGGAGAAGGGGAAGGCGGTGTACTACAAGTGGGGCAAGTTCAGGTGCCCATACTGCACCACTAAGCCAATTCCCAAGGATGGGCTGTATGAGCACCTTATGTCGCATGCACGCGGTTTAACCAAGAGTGGGAGCGACATGAAGATTAGGGCAGAGCATGCAGCCCTCCTGAAGGCTATGGGTCCCATCTAGTCACCCTCTGTGAAGTTGGTAGTGGTACTAATCATCAATATAGTTGATGATGTTTAACTTTTGCGCTAGTATGGTTGTGAACTGTGAATCTGGAAGGTGGAAGTGTTTGTGAACTGTTAAGTAGTATGACAGACTATTAAGTAGTATGGCAGACTCTTAAGTATGACAGAGACTTAATTAATCTAGTATGTCTCTGAAGTATGTCAACTGTCTACTTTGTTGTAGTGTTTATATTCTGATGCTGCAATGATCACAGTAGGTGCTTCAATGTTGCTTGACTGATGAGACATGCTGCATACAGTGGGCATGTGCTTGGTAATGGTGTGTGCAAATAATAAACCTTATCTACATAGGATAGATAGTAAAAACATTGACTTGAGGTTTTCATAAGTTAGCATGATCGAATCTTCCATTACAAATATATTATTGAATTTAGAAAATGTTGAAAATCATTTTTTGTCAATGTTCTTAAGTTAGCATGATTGAATATTCCATTTCAAATATATTATAGAAAATTGAAAAATGTTGGAAATCCTTTATTGTCAATGTTCATAAGTTAGCGTGATTGAATATTCCATTTCAAATATATTTTTAAAATTAGAAAATGTTGATTTTTTTGATAATGTTGATAAGTGAGCATGATTGAATATTCTATTTGAAATATATTATAAGAATTAGAAATTTTTGAAAATCTTTTTTTGTCAATGTTCATCAATTAGCAAGATTGAATGTTCCATTAATAATATATTTTAAAAAGTGGAAATTTTGGAGGTGGTCGATAAAATCAGCGCCTTCTGGAGGGACCATTTGGTCTAGCTTACATGGTGATTTTTTTGCACCAACTCCTAACCACACAAATTTTCTTTTACATGGTGACCCACATGTGCCAAACATGGCTATGAAAGAAAATTTGGAAAAAAGAAATTTTACAATGCACCCTTGAGGTATAGACCGATGTTTGGACCAGTCAGTCTATAGGTCATTATAAATTCAAAGAAAATTCAAAAAATATAAATCCTTGGAAACCTAGCTTAGTTTGTGCAAGAGATCATGTGTGCAAAAGTTTAGTTGATTTGGAGGTGGTCGAAAAAATCACCGCATTCCGAAGGGGCCATTTGGTCAATTAAGCCAGTTTTTTGAACAAAGGTGATTTTTTCCACCACCTCCAAATCACACAAATTTTCTTGTACATGGTGACCCACATGTGCCAAACATGGCTATGAATGAAAATTTGGAAAAATAATATTTTACAATGCCCCCTTGAGGTATAGACCGATGTTTTGACCAGTCAGTCTATAGGTCATTATAAATTAAAAAAATTTCAAAAAAAATACAAAACCTTGGAAACCTAGCTTAGTTTGTGCAAGAGATCATGTGTGCAAAAGTTGAGTTGATTTGGAGGTGGTCGAAAAAATCACCGCATTCCGGAGGGGCCATTTGATCTAACTTAAGCTAGTTTTTGAACAAAGGTGATTTTTTTTCACCACCTCCAAATCACCCAAGTTTTCTTGTACATGGTGACCCACATGTGCCAAACATGTCTATGAAAGAAAATTTGGAAAAATAATATTTTACAATGCCCCCTTGAGGTATAGATCGATGTTTTGACCAGTCAGTCTATAGGTCATTATAAATTTTAAAAAATATAAAACCTTGGAAACCTAGCTTTGTTTGTGCAGGAGGTCATGTGTGCAAAAGTTGAGTTGATTTGGAGGTGGTCGAAAAAATCACCGCATTCCGGAGGGGCCATTTGGTCTAACTTCAGTCAGTTTTTTGAACAAAGGTGATTTTTCCCACCACCTCCAAATCACCCAAATTTTCTTGTAGATGGTGACCCACATGTGCCAAACATGGCTATGAAAGAAAATTTGGAAAAATAATATTTTACAATGCCCCCTTGAGGTATAGACCGAGGTTTTGACCAGTTAATCTATAGGTCATTATAAATTCACAAAAATTCAAAAAAAATATAAAACCTTGGAAACCTATCTTAATTTGTGCAAGAGATCATGTGCGCAAAAAGTTGGGGGGGGGTCATCTTATGCATGCTGCCGCCACATGCACCATGTACAAGCCGGACCATTCGGGTCTGCCGGAGGGCAAGTCTGAAAGAGGTTTTCCTTGCCGGTCCCACCAAATGATCCCAAACTTTATGCACACCCTACCATGACCATGGCATGCATGTGGAAGGAGAATTCGTACACCACGACCTCATTTTTGTTGAAATCCCATTAATAGCCATGTGTGCAAATGAGCATGTGTAAAATTTACTAGGTGTTTTGAAGGTAGAAACATTAACTTGGCAGATATGCAAAAAAAAATGTGCATTGAATGCAAGTGAGCATGTGTAAAATTTAGTGTGTGATTTGAAGAACAGGAGAATATGCCAAAAACACATGGCAATATGCCAAAAAAAAGTGCCCACCTACCAGAGCAGGAGAATTCATACACCACGGCCTGCATACGACTAGGAACCCAACCGTTCATGGGCCAGGATGCATGCCCTTGGTGCTGAATATCTGTGCTGCTAGTAGGCCCCACGGGGCAGAGGGGACGGGAGTTAGGCAATGTACTGCCTGCATATGATAGAAGCTTGGGAGGGGAGTCGCAGCCGGGTATATAAACCGGTGGAGCGCTCTCTCGCTTGGCGAGGTGGGACTAAACTCCCACCACCCCACGGCTGTGCGCTCTCTTGCTGTGTGCTGCGTTGTGCCCTGCGCGGCTCTGCCTTGGGCCCAATTCGGGCGGGCTGGCCAAGGGCAGCCTTACCCGTGTTGCGCTGATTTGTTTTATAAATTACTTTGTTTATCACTTCTTAACTCCAAACTTTATTTTCTTGTTTATATTTCTAATATTTAAAATCAAATCTCTTTTTTCTATATTATTTCTAACAGTGTTTACTAAGATAAAATAAAAGTATGCCAAATTTTGTTCTGTTTTATTTCATTTTTTCGTTCTCTTTTTTATATTAATAATATTTACGAAATATAAACTAAAATGGTGTGTTTTATTTCAATTCTTCATTCTAATATTTCTTATCTTTATTATATTTGAAATATTTTTAGTTTGTAAGATAAAATGTACTGTTTTATTTCACTTCTTCATTCTAATATTTGTTCTCTTCTTTATATTTGAAATATTTTCAAAATGTAAGATAATATGTTGTCTTTTCTTGCACTTATTCATTCAAATTTTTCTTCTGTTTTCTATATTCTCCTCTTTTCTTTGTTCTGACAATTATAAATTGAAATAATGTATGCTATAATGTTGTCTTTTATTTCACTTTTCATGGTTGTCTTTCGTAATTATAAATTTTCTTTTCTGTTTCATACTTGAAATATTATTAAATCAAATCTAGTTGGGACAATCGCATGTGTGCCTCCACTTGCAGCATGTACTAGAAGCAGGTTTTTCTTCTCGGTCTCACCAATGGATACCAAACTTTATGCACACCCTGTGATGAGCATAGCAAGCATGCATGGCAACTATCGTTCATTTCCGACACTCGATGCATTTTGTAGGCGTTTTGCATCGACCCTATAACAGTGCCCTGATGTGACGCAACGTGCGTATTGTGTCCGAATTCGTGCACACCTTGCCTGGGGGACCACATTGGCCATGACCATGTGCTCCCAAAAGGTTGGGGTCATCTCATGCATGCCTCCACATGAACCATGTACAAGCCGGACCATTCGGGTTTGCCGGAGGGCAAGTTTGAAAGAGGTTTTCCTTGCCGGTCGCACCAAATGATCCCAAACTTTATGCACACCCTACCATGACCATGGCATGCATCTGGGAGGAGAATTCATACACCACGGCCTCATTTTGTTGAAATCCCATTAATAGCCATGTGTATTACATGTAAGTGAGCATGTGTAAAATTTATTATGTGATTTGAAGGTCAAAACATTAACTTGGCATATATGCAAAAAGAAAATGTGTATTGAATGCAAGTGAGCATGTGTATAATTTAGTTTGTGATTTGAATATCAAAACACCTAGCAATATGCGAAAAAAGTGCCCACCTACCAGAGCAGGATAATTCATACACCACGCCCTGCATACGACTAGGAACCCAGCAGTTCATGGGACAGGATGCAGGCCCGTTGTGCAGAATATCTGTGCTGCTAGTAGGCCCCACGGGGCAGAGGTGACTAGAGTTAGCCAATGTAATGTCTGCATATGATAGGAGCTTGGGAGGGGAGTCGCAGTCGAGTATATAAACCGGTGCGGCGCTCTCTCGCTTGGTGAGGTGGGACTAAACTCCCACCACCCCACGGCTGTGCGCTGCGCTTCGCCCTGCGCGGCTTTGCCTTGGGCCCAATTTGGGAGGGCTGGCCCAGGGCAGCCTTACCCGCGGCGCACTGATCTGGCCCAGGGCTGCCTTGGGCCCAATTCTAATATTTCTTATCTTTGTTATATTTAAAATATTTTTAGTTTGTAAGATAAAATGTTCTATTTTATTTCACTTCTTCATTCTAATATTTGTTCTCTTCTTTATATTTGAAATATTTTCAAAATGTAAGATAATATGTTGTCTTTTATTTCACTTATTCATTCTAATAGATCTTATCTTTTTTATATTTGAGTTGTTTTTTTAAATGTAAGATAATATGTTGTCTTTTATTGCACTTATTCATTCAAATTTTTCTTCTGTTTTGTATATTCTCCTCTTTTCTTTGTTCTGACGGTTATAAATTTAAATAATGTATGATATAATTTTGTCTTTTATTTCACTTTTCATGGTTGTCTTTCCTAATTATAAATTTTCTTTTCTGTTTCATACTTGAAATATTATTAAATCAAATATAGTTGGGACAATCGCATGCATGCCTCCACACGCACCATGAACTAGAAGTAGGTTTACCTTCCCGGTCCCACCGAATGATCCCAAACTTTATGCATACCCAATGATGATCATGGCATGCATGCATGACAAGTATCATTCATTTCCGACACTCGATGCATTTTCTAGGGTTTTTCCGGCGAAAAAACCCTACAACACTACCCTCACATGGTCCCGAAAGTTGGGGTCATCTCATGCATGCCTCCACATGCACCATGTACAAGCAGGACCATTCGGATCTGCCGGAGGGCAGGTCTGAAAGTGGTTTTCGTTGCCGGTCCCACCAATTAGCAAGTCATAAATAGGACAACATTTAATCATACATATTTGAAATGAATTTGAAAACTATGAGAAGAAGTGATATGGAATTATGAAACATGAAAAAACAATTAGGAATAAGAAGGAGAAAACATAAAATAACAGGAAAACCAAATTAAAAGGGAAAGAGGAACAATACATTTGAATATATAATATTGCAGAAATGATAGAGATACTATTAATATTGTTGAACATATACAAGTATACAATAACTAATAGGTGTCACAAATATTTTTTATTGAGGGAAGAACCAATGATATTTATTTTGAGAAAAAAACAATGTAGAGGTAGGTGGGCCGGCCCAGACCGCAAATAACTGTCGGATCCATATTGTGGGGGCCCACCACGCTGTGCTTTCCATGCACGTCGATCACATGCACGTCGATCACGGGAGTAGATGCCGTTCTGTTACACAATTCCGGATCGTGCTAATCCATATGTTCCTAATCCCTATGATTGAGGAGCACGTTCAGCCTCGATTCAACGGAGGAAAATATAGATCGCGAGATTGTCCACAGGGAAGTTACGACGACCTAGGAGACGACCTCGTATATAATCTCCACCTGCTCGCACATGTCATTGTCTAGATCTCCTCCTGCCGGCGAGTCGTCGATAGCTCCGTCCGCCACATCCCACACGCCACAAAAACCCCGAGAAGATCAAGGTCGTCCGCACATGCTGGCCTCCCTCGACGAACTACGTCGACAACGCATCACCGACTTCTTTCATCTTCGTCGACCGATCAAGTAAGTTGTCCTCCTTACCTCGCGCCTTCATAGGAAGCTAATTCCTCCGTCTTTTTGCTTTCATGGGCTTAGGTTTACCACATATTTTCAACTAGCTAGTATCGAGTTAGGTCGAACCCTGGGTCCTGGAAGCAGGTGAGGCGGATTCGGTGGAACAGGAGGCAGCGGCGGCGGATCGAGTGGAACAGGGGAGGGGGGTTTCGTGGGCGGCGGAGGGCCGGGAGAACCGACGGCTAGGGTTTCTTCAGTGCTACACTTTGGTGGCAAAAAGGTAAGTTCTTTACTGTTGTTCTTTGCATCCCAACATTGTCGCCCACAAATCATGACCCATGGCCCTTACAAGCTCCATCTATTTGGTCATCAGGAAACTCCGGGTGGCCGTTGTGCATAAATGCAGACAATTTTGACAGCGCATTAGTGGGTTGTGTGTTTGAGGTTAGTGTACTAAGCATGATCTTCAAACTAGTACTGCTACTGCGGTCAAGCTGCAAAAAAGTTCAGTGTTTAACGCTTGCAGTGACAAGTTCAATTATAAATTGACTTGAATTGCTCATGATTTATTTGGGATGATGTCACTTCTGAGTATGTTGAATGGTTTGATGGGGAGTGGGATAGCAAAGCAAAGTCAGTCATTAAGTATCTTGCCATGAAGAACAAGAAACTGGAGACTAAGATTACATAATATGAAGCTGAAATTAAAAGGAATGAGAAAGAAAAGAGGGCAATGGTTAAGATGCACAAGGAAATATTGCTCTATAGGGATATGATTTTAGGATTTGGAGGTCTTCTATATCTTGGCCTGCTTGCCACTATGATTCCTGTCATAGTTACCAAGTAGATTGTTCATAAAGTTATTGACATGATGAAATCCTGATGAATTATTTGCTATTCAGTTTATGGGCAAAGTGTAATAGACATTGCAGCAGAAATAACATGGGGCCATCATGATTGGTAAACAATGCACTTTTGGCATGTTCTACATTTGGCAGACACTACACTTTTGTCATGTTCTATATTTGGTGAGTGATGCACATGGGCACATCACATAGCAACACTACTGATTTGTGCAGCAGCCCACTTCATTGTCTTGTTGCAACATAGGAGCAACGTCTAGCAGCACCTACACCTTTGATTCAACACTGAAGAAAAACAACAGTACATATTCAATATTCTGAAATTTAACTGAACTTCACACTTAGGGTAAGCAGTAGATATTCAGTTCTTTAGCCACAAAGAACCTGACCAAACCGTACCGATTGCATAACTTATATAATTACCTAGAGAAAAGCACACCTAACCAACAACAAGCCCAAAATAATGCTAACTTATATGCTGAAACATATAACAACATACCTAACTTAAGATAACCAGCAGCTTCCTCCTCATTCAGCAATTGTGCCCAT
Organism: Triticum aestivum; assembly: GCF_018294505.1. Lineage (NCBI taxonomy): Eukaryota > Viridiplantae > Streptophyta > Magnoliopsida > Poales > Poaceae > Triticum > Triticum aestivum. The sequence continues at coordinate 700,014,713 of NC_057801.1, forward strand.
CTTCACTTCTTCAGAAATTTGAGGCGGCGTGAGCGACGCACCACACACGGAGAAGCCTTCTTCTTGACCGCCGTCCTGTTCGACAGCTGCGCCACCGGATCCTAAGCCACTTGATCCTGAGCCACCTCCTCTTCTTCCACCTTCACTATGTCAGGGTGGAGGGGAAGGAGCTCGGCGTCGATGGGCATTGTCTTGCCACCCTCGACGGCGATCGGCGCTACCATCTGCACGGCGTCCTCCTCGCCCTCCTCATGGTCATCAGGGATGAGCAGTACCTCGTCCACGTCGTCCTTCACGATGTTAGAGCCCAACGGCAGGACTGGCTTCAGCACGTGGCGGACCTGGTAGTCCGGGCTCACGGGCGCAGGGAGAGTGAGCTCAACGTCGATGCGCTTCGCCCTCGACGCGACGCGTGCTGGATCTGGCCGCAGCATCATGATGGTGGAGCGGTACATCCACCACCTTGCGCGCTGAACAGGGGAGTCGCTCAGTGTGGCCTCTCGCATTGCCCAGGCCAGGAGGAGAGCCGGCGGGACACCGCAGCCGTAGGGGAAGGCGCGTTTCTTATCGGCGTCGGTGAGGACTTTGACGAGGCCACGCGTGAGGTTGACCAACATCTCCGTGCTGGGGAACCAGCCGCACACCTCCGCCAACTGGGCGCGCCACCCCTCGTCATCGCCGGCGAGCTCCATCATCGCTCTCTGCCAGCCGAGGCTTTTCTCCACGGAGGCGGTTGCAGCGGTCGCCGGCGAGGGTTTTCTCGATCTACTGTAGGTGGGGATAAGGGGAGTTCGGACCGGCGTGCGAGGTAGGTGGGTGAATGTGTGGTGGGGAGTGGTAAGTTTCTTATTTAATGGTTGTTAGGACGTGGGGAGGGGAAATGTACAATTCTGTCTACCATGTATAACTAATTTATTTAGGTCGGATTTTGTTGTTTATTTAGAGATGTAAAAATTTGACACTCCCACTAAACAAAGTGCCGATCGAGTTGCTACAACTAAATGATGCCCCGCGCGTTGCTGCGGGAACCGTGTTAAAACCAATGCATAAATTAGTGCTTAAAACCAATGAAAACAAATGTAAGAGTTTTACATATTTAAAATGATAAAACATAAAAGAAGTGTGTGTGGCAAAATGATGTATAAAAGAGAAAAAAAATCCCCACAAAAAGAAGACATGATTGATGAAGTGGCGTTGTTTGAGTTGATAGGTTAATGCAAAAAATGCATGCATGCGTTAGGAAAAAAAGACATGCATGACCAATGAGGTGGCATAATTTACATTAATGCAAAAAGTAACTTATGAGCACATGCAAGATTCCTTGATGCCACACAATTTTGATCGGAAGGCTGTAAATAATTGAGGTGATATGGAAGCACGCATGTGTAGACAAATCTAGTAGTGGGGGCTAGCTATTTAGGTATAGAAGATATATAGGATCCAAACATGATGTTAAACGTCGAACTAAATTTGATGTCATAATGTGAAAATGATATACTGTCCTGTTCACTCGATTCATCCGTAAAATATTGAAGCAAGTGTTCTACTCTTCTTCCTTCTCCACTGTTCTGCACATCATAGAAGACAAGATAAGTTAATGAATGATAAATTTTTCAATAATCCACAATGCATACAAACACTTACTTCTGATTTAGTTTGCATTTCTTGCTACGTTTAGTGTGTCCTAGCAATTTGCAAGCGCCGCACCGGGTTTTCAACTCATCAAAAGAGAGTGGTCTACCGTTTTTCGAGACAGGGCGGTTCTCATCTACCTTTGTTGAACCTTTGCTTGACACTTTCATAGGATCTTTAACTGCGACCATGTTGTCTTCTTCATCGTCTACATATTCAACTGCACACTTACTGAAGTCATTTGTATTCTTGCTCAAATTTCCCTGTAGCAGATCATACTCATGACTCTTAGCTATCACAGCCTACAAACTATCCTGTAACTGATCCCACAAAGCTGGGTGTTTGCATGCCGCATGCATAGCTTCTGACGCTAACACACTGACCTGGCTATATTTCATTCTTTCCTCTGCCCCAGTCCAACCATATCCCAACATATCGCTTGTGCACCTCGCGGACAGTCCCAACCTTGCTTGTTTTGTCAACCGAACAAGAACTAAACACTATGGTATTTCAGATATGTTCAAGTACTTCAGTACGTGGAATATGTGTTTGCAAGGTAGACCCTTTTGAATCATTCTTCTGCAGCTGCACCGTATAGGTTCTGTGGAATTTACCGGTGTATACTCCACCCAAAAACGGCTATTCCGGTTATTCTTCCAGGCCACGATGTACTCCTGTGATCCGTCTCCCAGCTTAATTTCTACAATCTCCATGCCATCAATTTTTCTAAGATCATCTTGCAACATATAGAAGTTTGCTGGAGTGAAGACATGAGAAGCAACTATCTCAAGTTCCCTCGAGCTAGTAACTGGCACCGGTAAACTCCGTGAGGCCGTGCAGTCATCTCGCACCTTGTTTTCACGGATACGTACAACGACGTTCTCATCATATCCACCAGGGTTATTTCACCATCTAGGTGGAGGTGAAGGCATGAGTTTAGGCTTTCACTCTGTTGGTTGCTTTTCATGCCAAGCCAAAACCCCTCTGTCAGATAAGCCGCGGCCCACAGTCTCCTCTTCTTATACATCCATCTCAACCATGTTATTGTCTTTTCCGACTGCCATCTTTTGGTAAACGCGCGCCATCTCTCCTCAAACATGGCCGTGGACGTGCTGTAGTACAGAAGAGTTCGGAACTCCTTCGAGGACTTGGGACTGAGGTGAATCTTCATATTTTTTCTATATGCCACGTACATATACGGTGCCACATGTCTGGCAAGACTTCGCGAATTGCCTTGATCATTGCAGCGTCGGCGTCTGTGATTACACTCTTTGGCATCTTTTGACACATGGACCTCAAAAAAGTCTGCAGCAGCCACACGTATGTCTGTTCGGTCTCGTCCGAAACTATGGCACAACCAAAAACAGTGGTCTTCCAGTGATTGTTAAGACCAACAAAAGGTATGAATGGCATACCATAGCGGTTCATCTTGTACGTGCTGTCAAATACAAGCACGTCGCCGAAGTCCTTATAGTCATGACAAGACTGGGAGTCACACCAGAACATCCTATTCAAGTGCTCTTCCTTATCTAGCATGTACTCGAAAAAGAAGCTAGGATCCCTCTGTTTTCTATTGGCCATGATGCCTATGGCTGTGGCAGCATCACCTTTTGAAAGCAGCTTCCTCTTCTCCCTGGCACAAAGGTTGTATATTTCACGCCTGGTAAAACCAACACCGCCATACCATACATGTTTGCTGATGAGGGAATCCATCATGTCGTGAATTCTAATCCCTGCAGCTCCCATGGACATTATCTCATGCTTCTGGAACTCTTTGATTTTTCTGTGGGACCAAAGAAAAGGTACCTCGTCCGGTCCTGCCAACATATGGCTATGCTTGTCCTCAAAACTTGAAACATACCAAACCCCACGTTTTTGGTCAAGCTTGACGGTCAGGTGTGCTTCGCAAAAGCAGCGTGTCTCGGCTCTGAGCCTACGGCTATGCCCTTCCTCGGTTAGTAACTTGTTGTCATGTTTCCCTTGTCTGGAACAAACAAACTTCCTATAACGCATAAGATGTGCATCGGTTTTTGTATACCTGGCCTTATTCTTTCTAATGCTGAAACCATTAACTCTAGCATAGCTGTTGTAGAAATCATACGCAACATCGTGAGTCATAAAAGTCATGTCCATTATCTGCATGAACATATCCCTCTTATCATCTGCACTGACAGTATCTTGGACATTTATTACCCCACCATCTTCTGTCACCTAAACAATCAAAACATAGCCATGAAAACTATTTTGTATGGTTTAACATTACTTTCATAGAACATTGATTACACAAATACCTCACTCATGATGACCGATGACTGCGAATCCCCAGAATCAGGTGCATCTGATGATTCATCGTTAAGGCATGTCTCCGCGTCGGATTCACCGTAATAGTCGTACGCAAATACAACACAAATACATAATTACTTATCATATAATATTCCAGAATGAATTCAATTTGCATGCCAATAAATTTTTTCACTTACGTACTTGACTAATGTAATCTTCATTTGAGAGCTCCGAATTGTTGTCCTAACCATCATCATGCTCATCCATCTACAAATTTTCAACACAAAAATATAATGTTGTCGGATGGCACCAAAAAATTACAACATGATAATGCCACTCACATTAAAATCTCCCCATTCCTTCCCATTCTCTGACTGATCTCCAAGATCTGAATATTTATCATCTGACCAATCTTCTATCCAGTCTTTCATCAGTTCTCCAAACTCCATGTCTACCATCATATCAGTTAACTCCTCGTCCGCCATTTCCTACAACAAATGATGAAAGCATTATCAATGATGAAATATCAACACATAGCACACGATCACGGATGTTATGTAAACAACCCCAACCGAGGCCGTTCAGATCTGCCAAACCAAGTCAGGAAGATAGCCACGGCACCCGTCGTGATCACTTTCAATCGCGAGGAGCAGCACTACAAACCCTAGCTAGATCTGTGATTACCTCTGCCGTCGGATACCTAGGTTAGCCGCCACATCAAATAATGATGGTCCTGGTGGACACAGCCAACGGCAACCAACGCTACGTGAACCCTACACTGAAGAAACCCAGATCACGAGCTGCAGCACTACCGGAACAAGATCCACGATCGCATGCGCCGGCGGGTAGGTAGGTTACCCGCCCCACTATTTTGACCACTATCTCTGACGGCGGCAGTTCGTTCGATGTTGCCGCTAGCGAGACTAGAGGGGTGCGGGGGGATGCGGGATGCGGTACCTGTGAGCGCTGGAGATCTGTGAGCGCTGGAGATTCACGACGTTGCCGCACCCGCTGTCCGACGAGATCGCCGGCGACGAGATAGCCGCGCGCCGCTGGAGATCTACCGCGTGAAGTATGGAGCTGCGTGAATGCTCGCGAGATTGATGGAGCTGCGCGAATGATTGGATCCGGCAGGTCCTACATGGTCGTGGGATCGTGTGTGTTTTTTCGGACCAGGATACTGTACGTATACGGTCTGGGCTATACAAGGCTTGGCAGGGCTAGACAGAGCTTGGATCTGGGCTACGGCGGGCCAGAAAAAAAACTCACGGGGACAAAAATACCCCTTCGAAATTAGGTTAGGGGGAGCACCGGAGCAGGGCTCGTGCTACAAGGGCGGGTTCTGGATGCTGAAGCGGCCGGTGAGCCGCGACGTGCCGCGCATCAACCTGGAACTGGGCGACGGCGCCACGGGGAACTGGACGCTGTTCAACGACAACTACATGGTGAAGGTGGACGGGGCGACGTGCCTGGCGATCCTGCCGATGGTGCCCGGCGGCATGCCGGTGGAGGGCGAACCGGCGGTGGTGGTTGGCGGGAAGCAGCTGGAGAACAACCTGCTGGTGTTCGACCTGGAGAAACAGGTGCTCGGGATCAGCATGCTGCTCGACTCGCGCTTGTCCAGTTGCAGAAGCTTCAGTTTCTTCGGAAACTAAACATTTTGCAGTCACTTCAATTTCAGAAGCACCAGTTTCACCGTGCTTGTGTAGTTGTAATAAACGTGTATCTTTTGTACTCTTCGAGCGTTGGACCATATGTATGTGCAACTTGTGTGTCCATCTACCCCGCAAAAAAAAAACTTGTGTGTCCATCTGTGCAACTGACAGAAATTAGCCTCGCCTCGCCGTACTGCTGCAGAGACACAAATGGAGCCCGTGACGTGGTTCAACGTACCCTGCTGCATCGGGACTTGCGTGCGTGCGTGCGCGCGTGTATACTACGTGCACTCCGCACGTACTACGAACGTCCAAAATCAAGAAAACATACATACAATCTTCTTCTTCTTCTTCTTCTTCTTCTTTCTCAGCCAGTGTTAAATATTCGTGCAGCCGGAATCCTTTTCTTATTTCATCCTCAAAAAGAACACATTCTCATAGCCAAGTCCTTAGAATTTTGCGGTTGACACCCTAAAGTTTTCGTTTTCTTACAAACAAGTCCAAATTTTTGACAAGTCGCATGAGTTTTTGCCGAAAATTTCGGTGGCATAACCATTGGGAAGAACGTACCTCGCCGTCAACATCGAACCTCCATTGTCGACGATGAGCAACTTAACTTGTTTCTCCTCAAATGGACACACAGTTCAGAATTAAACCGAGCTTCAACTCCCACGCATGTAGGATGCATACATAGCAAACACATGCATCATCCCAGATTAATTAATGCAGCACACCCTCAACATCCTACCGAATCATCAAAAAAATTTCAAGGTTTCAACTCAACACAGCCATGCATGTATTTCACATCCAAGCAAGGCCTATGCACCAGTGCAGAAACTTCCATGGCATTGTTTTCTTCTTTTATCATGGCAACTTACTCTTGTGACATACGCAGCAGCTAACTCTATTTGCATTCTACCACACTGTCAAGCAAATGAAGAAAGCAATAGCGAAGATTACAACAACAACAATAACAAAATGACGGAATGGTTCCTTGGTGATCTATGAAAGTAAGGATCACTATATATGTTTGCTAAAAGGAAGACTCTTGAAAGATGCATGTTTGGAACACAACCAAAGAAATGCCTAATAAATCTAGTAGTCTAGAATGCAACTTGTACTTGTTGTTTATATCCCAAATTATCAGTTTGGTACTGTTAAGATAGGGCAAGACATCATCCTATAATTTTCTGCGCATACCATATCTGACCACACAAAGAAAAAAAAGCATGACAAATGAAGAAGGAAACATTAATAAACAAGCTTTTTTTTCTAGGTAAAACATTAACATGCATGCTTGTGCTACAAAAGGCAACTGATAGTAGTCAAGCTAATCATACCACACACACTGACAAACATACGAATATCTTATTACTCCCTCCTTTCCGGTTTATAGGGCTTATCTCAAAATTTTAGTTTTCCCATTTTATAAGTCTCAATTTGGTTGTTCCCCATCACATGTTCAGATTTCAAGGTGCAATAAATCATTGCATGCAAGTATTAAGAGAAAATTGACCAATGCATGTACTTTATGCATGCATGCATTGGTAAACACAATTTTTGAGGAAAAAACAAGCGCATTAATTGAGTGGTTTTGCAAACTATAAAAATTGTTCCACCACTCATCATCTACCTTGGTTGGTGAGATTTTTGAATTGAGCCCTATAAACCGGAAAGGAGGTAGTAATTCAAGACTAGCCCATTAAATTAATGCCTAGATGCTTTAAAACTCAAGCAATTACTTTTGTCAAAACTATACTTGGCTTTCACCTTTGGTTCATGTTACATATAGACTTGTACTCCCATTCATAGTTTACGGAAAATACATGAGTTATACAACTATAAAGTGAAGCAGCTCACAACGATGTTATGGAAAACAAAAGACAAGGTAGACAATTTGGGTTTGCACCAGCTAGCCTCCAGCAAGAACTCAACACATTCAGTCTAGTTGTTGTAAAACAAACACCTAATTAATCCTACTCAACAGGAACATTTGTTATAGGAGTGTCGATCATTCGGAGTTTTAGAGAAGCCACATTTCCCTTATAGCACACTTGTATGAATTGTGCTAGTACCCAGATTAATTATTTTTGAGATGTTATTAGAGAGCTAGATTACATGGTCAATCAGATGTGCAATTGTGAATGAGTAGCTTGCTAGCTAGGATTTGACAGACAAACAAACATTCAGAGAAGGATTATCAAGCAGACAGATGAACTAGCTGGTGACTGCAACATTAATAACTTCTGAAGAACTGAATTAGCAGTACCTGGTGAGTAGTTTCATGGAGGGGGGTGATACGTCTCCAACGTATCTATAATTTATGAAGCATTCATGCTATTTTATTATCTGTTTTGAATGATTACGGGCTTTATTATACACTTTTATATTACTTTTGGGACTAACCTATTAACCGGAGGCCCAGCCCATATTGTTGTTTTATTGTCTGTTTCAGTGTTTCGAAGAAAAGGAATATCAAACGGAGTCCAAACGGAATGAAACCTTCGGAAAAGTTATTTTTGGAACAGAAGCAATCCCAGGAACTTGGAGTGCAAGCCAGGGAAGCGTCGAGGAAGCCACGAGATAGGGGGGCGCGCCCACCCCCCCGGGCGCGCCCTCCACTCTCGTGGGCCCCTCAAGGCTCCCCCGACCGACTTCTTTCTCCTATATAAGCCTACGTACCCTAAAAACATCGATATAGAAGATAGATCGGGAGTTCCGCCGCCGCAAGCCTCTGTAGCCACCAAAAACCTCTCGGGAGCCCGTTCTGGCACCCTGCCGGAGGGGGGATCCCTCACCGGTGGCCATATTCATCATCCCGACGCTCTCCATGACGAGGAGGGAGTAGTTCACCCTCGGGGCTGATGGTATGTACCAGTAGCTATGTGTTTGATCTCTCTCTCTCTCTCTCTCTCGTGTTCTCTCTATGGCACAATCTTGATGTATCGCGAGCTTTGCTATTATAGTTGGATCTTATGATGTTTCTCCCCCTCTACTCTCTTGTAATGGATTGAGTTTTCCCTTTGAAGTTATCTTATCGGATTGAGTCTTTAAGGATTTGAGAACACTTAATGTATGTCTTGCCGTGTTTATCTGTGGTGACAATGGGATATCACGTGATCCACTTGATGTATGTTTTGGTGATCAACTTGCGGGTTCCGCCCATGAACCTATGCATAAGGGTTGGCACATTTTTTCATCTTGACTCTCCGGTACAAACTTTGGGGCACTCTTTGAAGTACTTTGTGTTGGTTGAATAGATGAATCTGAGATTGTGTGATGCATATCGTATAATCATGCCCATGGATACTTGAGGTGACAATGGAGTATCTAGGTGACATTAGGGTTTTGGTTGATTTTTGTCTTAAGGTGTTATTCTAGTATGAACTCTATGATAGATTGAACGGAAAGAATAGCTTCATGTTATTTTACTACGGACTCTTGAATAGATAGAACAGAAAGGATAACTCTGAGGTGGTTTCATACCCTACCATAATCTCTTCATTTGTTCTCCTCTATTATTGGCTTTGGAGTGACTCTTTGTTGCATGTTGAGGGATTGTTATATGATCTATTTGTGTTGCAGAAAATAAAAATTTTCCTACGGTTTCACCAAGATCCATCTATGAGTTCATCTAAGCAACGAGTGAAAGGGGAGATGCATCTACATACCACTTTGTAGATCGCGAGCGGAAGCGTTCAAAAGAACGGGGTTGAAGTAGTCGTTCTCGTCGTGATCCTATCACCGGAGATCCTAGCGCCGAACGGACGGCACCTCCGCGTTCAACACATGTACGGTCAGCGTGACGTCTCCTCCGTCTTGATCTAGCAAGGGGGAAGGAGAGGTTTATGATGATCCAGCAGCATGACGGCGTGGTGGTGGATGCAGCAGAACTCCGGCAGGGCTTCGCCAAGCTGCTGCGGGAGGAGTACGAGGTGTAGCAGGGGAGGGAGGCGCCAAGACACAAGGGTGCGGCTGCCCTCCCCTTGCCCTCCTTTATATAGGCCCCCAGGGGGGCGCCGGCCCTGGGAGATGCAATCTCCCAAGGGGGTGGCGGCCAGGGGGGGTGGAGTGCCCCCCAAGGCAAGTGGTGCGCCCCCCACCTAGGGTTTCCAACCCTAGGCGCAGGGGGGCAAGGGGGGGGGGGCGCACCAGCCCACTAGGGGCTGGTTCCCCTCCCGCTTCAGCCCACGGGGCCCTTCATTATAGGTGGCCCCACCCGGTGGACCCCCGGGACCTTTCCAGTGGTCCCGGTACAATACCGGGTGACCCCGAAACTTTCCCGATGGCCGAAACAGCACTTCCTATATAGTTTTCTTTACCTCCGGACCATTCCCAAACTCCTCGTGACGTCTGGGATCTCATCGGGGACTCCAAACAACATTCGGTTTGCTACATACTCATATTCATACAACCCTAGCATCACTGAACCTTAAGTGTGTAGACCCTACGGGTTCGGGAGACATGCAGACATGACCGAGACGGCTCTCTGGTCAATAACCAACAGCGGGATCTGTATACCCATTTTGGCTCCCACATACTCCTCGATGATCTCATTGGATGAACCATGATGTCGAGGATTCAAGCAACCCCGTATACTATTCCCTTTGTCAGACGGTATGTTACTTGCCCGAGACTCGATCGTCGGTATCCCAATACCTCGTTCAGTCTCGTTACCGGCAAGTCACTTTACTTGTGATACCTGTGACCAGACACTTGGTCACTTTGAGATCATTATGATGATGCACTACCGAGTGGGCCCAGTGATACCTCTCTGTAACACGGAGTGACAAATCCCAGTCTCGATCCGTGTCAACCCAACAGACACTTTCAGAGATACCTATAGTGCACCTTTATAGTCACCCAGTTACGTTGTGACATTTGGTACACCCAAAGCACTCCTACGGTATTCGGGAGTTACACGATCTCATGGTCTAAGGAAGAGATACTTGACATTGGAAAAGCTCTAGCAAAATGAACTACACGATCTTGTGCTATGCTTAGGAATGGGTCTTGTCCATCACATCATTCTCCTAATGATGTGATCCCATTGTCAACGACATCTAATGTCCATAGTCAGGAAACCATGACTATCTGTTGACCAACGAGCTAGTCAACTAGAGGCTTACTAGGGACGTATTGTGGTCTATGTATTCACACGTGTATTACGATTTCCGGATAATACAATTATAGCATGAATAAAAGACAATTATCATGAACAAGGAAATATAATAATAATCCTTTTATTATTGCCTCTAGGGCATATTTCCAACAGTCTCCCACTTGCACTAGAGTAAATAATCTAGTTACATTGTGATGAATTGAACACCCATAGAGTTCTGGTGTTGATCATGTTTTGCTCGTGAGAGAGGTTTAGTCAATGGATCTGCGACATTCAGATCCGTATGTACTTTGCAAATATCTATGTCTCCATCTTGAACATTTTCACGGATGGAGTTGAAGCGACGCTTGATGTGCCTGGTCTTCTTGTGAAACCTGGTCTCCTTGGCAAGGGCAATAGCTCCAGTGTTGTCACAGAAGAGTTTGATCGGCCCCGACGCATTGGGTATGACTCCTAGGTCAGTGATGAACTCCTTCACCCAAATTGCTTCATGCGCTGCCTCCGAGGCTGCCATGTACTCCGCTTCACATGTAGATCCCGCCACGACACTCTGCTTGCAGCTGCACCAGCTTATTGCTCCACCATTCAACATATACACGTATCCGGTTTGTGACTTAGAGTCATCCAGATCTGTGTCGAAGCTAGCGTCGACGTAACCCTTTACGACGAGCTCTTCGTCACCTCCATAAACGGGAAACATGTCCTTTGTCCTTTTCAGGTACTTCAGGATATTCTTGACCGCTGTCTAGTGTTCCTTGCTGGGATTACTTTGGTACCTTCCTACCAAACTTATGGCAAGGTTTACATCAGGTCTGGTACACAGCATGGCATACATAATAGATCCTATGGCTGAGGCATAGGGGATGACGCTCATCTCTTCTTTATCTTTTGCCGTGGTCGGGCATTGAGCCGAGCTCAATCTCACACCTTGCAGTACAGGCAAGAACCCTTTCTTGGACTGATCCATTTTGAACTTCTTCATAATCTTATCAAGGTATGTGCTTTGTGAAAGACCTATGAGGCGTCTCGATCTATCCCTATAGATCTTGATGCCTAATATGTAAGCAGCTTCTCCAAGGTCCTTCATTGAAAAACACTTATTCAAGTAGGCCTTAATGCTGTCCAAGAATTCTATATCATTTCCCATCAATAGTATGTCATCTACATATAATATGAGAAATGCTACAGAGCTCCCACTCACTTTCTTGTAAACGCAGGCTTCTCCATAAGTCTGCATAAACCCAAACGCTTTGATCATCTCATCAAAGCGAATGTTCCAACTCCGAGATGCTTGCACCGGCCCATAAATGGATCGCTGGAGCTTGCATACTTTGTTAGCATTCTTAGGATCGACAAAACCCTCCGGTTAGATCATATACAGTTCTTCCTTAAGATGCCCGTTAAGGAATGCCGTTTTGACGTCCATCTGCCATATCTCATAATCATAGTATGCGGCAATTGCAAACATGATTCGGACAGACTTAAGCTTCGCTACTGGAGAGAAAGTCTCATCGCAGTCAATCCCTTGAACTTGCTGATAACCCTTAGCGACAAGTCGAGCTTTATAGATGGTTACATTACCATCTGCGTCCGTCTTCTTCTTAAAGATCCATTTGTTCTCTATCGCTCGCCGATCATCGGGCAAGTCAGTCAAAGTCCATACTTTGTTTTCATACATGGATTCTATCTCGGATTGCATGGCTTCAAGCCATTTGTTGGAATCTAGGCCCGCCATCGCTTCTTCATAGTTCGAAGGTTCACCGTTGTCTAACAACATGATTTCCAGGACAGGGTTGCCATACCACTCTGGTGTGGAACGTGTCCTTGTGGACCTACGAAGTTCAGTAGCAACTTGATCAGAAGTACCTTGATCATCATCATTAATTTCCTCTCCAGTCGGTGTAGGCACCACAGGAACATTTTCCTGAGTTGCACTACTTTCCGGTTCAAGAGGTAGTACTTCATCGAGTTCTACTTTCCTCCCACTTACTCCTTTCGAGAGAAACTCTTTTTCCAGAAAGGATCCGTTCTTGGCAACAAAGATCTTGCCTTCGGATCTAAGGTAGAAGGTATACCCAATGGTTTCCTTAGGGTATCCTATGAAGACGCATTTTTCTGACTTGGGTTCGAGCTTTTCAGGTTGAAGTTTCTTGACATAAGCATCGCATCCCCAAACTTTTAGAAACGACAGCTTAGGTTTCTTCCCAAACCATAATTCATACGGTGTCGTCTCAACGGATTTAGACGGTGCCCTATTTAAAGTGAATATAGCTGTCTCTAGAGCGTATCCCCAAAATAATAGCGGTAAATCGGTAAGAGACATCATAGATCGCACCATATCCAATAGAGTGCGATTACGACGTTCGGACACACCGTTACGCTGAGGTGTTCCAGGCGGCGTGAGTTGTGAAACGATTCCACATTTTCTTAAGTGTGTACCAAATTCGTGACTTAAATATTCTCCTCCAGATCCAATCGTAAGAATTTTATCTTTCGGTCACGTTGATTCTCTACTTCATTCTGAAATTCCTTGAACTTTTCAAAGGTCTCAGACTTGTGTTTCATCAAGTAGACATACCCATATCTACTCAAGTCATCAGTGAGAGTGAGAACATAACGATATCCTCCGTGAGCCTCAACGCTCATTGGACCACACACATCATTATGTATGATTTCCAATAAGTTGGTTGCTCGCTCCATTGTTCCGGAGAACAGGGTCTTGGTCATTTTGCCCATGAGGCATGGTTCGCATGTGTCAAATGATTCATAATCCAGAGACTCCAAAAGTCCATCAGCATGGAGCTTCTTCATGCGCTTGACACCAATGTGACCAAGGCGGCAGTTCCACAAGTATGTGGGACTATCGTTATCAACTTTACATCTTTTGGTATTCACACTATGAATATGTGTAACATTACGTTCGAGATTCATTAAGAATAAACCATTGACCATCGGGGCATGACCATAAAACATATCTCTCATATATATAGAACAACCATTATTCTCGGATTTAAATGAGTAGCCATCTCGCATCAAACGAGATCCAGATACAATGTTCATGCTCAAACTTGGCACTAAATAACAATTATTGAGGTTCATAACTAATCCCATGGGTAAATGTAGAGGTAGCGTGCCGACGGCGATCACATCGACCTTGGAACCATTCCCGACGCGCATCGTCACCTCGTCCTTCGCCAGTCTCTGCTTATTCCGCAGCTCCTGCTGTGAGTTACAAATATGAGCAACGGCACCGGTATCAAATACCCAGGAGTTACTACGAGTACTGGTAAGGTACACATCAATTACATGTATATCAAATATACCTTTAGTGTTGCCGGCCTTCTTATCCGCTAAGTATTTGGGGCAGTTCCGCTTCCAGTGACCCTTCCCTTTGCAATAAAAGCACTCAGTCTCAGGCTTGGGTCCATTCTTTGACTTCTTCCCGGCAACTGGCTTACCGGGCGCGGCAACATCTTTGCCGTCCTTCTTGAAGTTCTTCTTACCCTTGCCCTTATTGAACTTAGTGGTCTTATTGACCATCAACACTTGATGTTCTTTCTTGATTTCAACCTCTGCTGACTTCAGCATTGAGAATACTTCAGGAATGGTCTTCACCATCCCCTGCATATTGTAGTTCAACACAAAGCTCTTGTAGCTCGGTGGGAGCGACTGAAGGATTCTGTCAATGACCGCCCCGTCCGAGAGGTTGATCTCCAGCTGGGACAGGCGGTTGTACAACCCAGACATTTTGAGTATGTGCTCACTGACAGAACTATTTTCCTCCATCTTACAACTATAGAACTTGTCGGAGACTTCATATCTCTCGACCCGGGCATGAGCTTGGAAAACCATTTTCATCTCCTCGAACATCTCATATGCTCCGTGCTTCTCAAAACGCTTTTGGAGCCCCGGTTCTAAGCTGTAAAGCATGCCGCACTGAATGAGGGAGTAATCATCAGCACGTGATTGCCAAGTGCTCATAACGTCTTGGTTCTCTGGGATGGGTGCTTCACCTAGTGGTGCATCTAGGACATAATCTTTCTTGGCTGCTATGAGGATGATCCTCAGGTTCTGGACCCAGTCCGAATAGTTGCTGCCATCATCTTTCAGCTTGGTTTTCTCTAGGAATGCGTTGAAGTTTATGTTGACATGAGCGTTGGCCATTTGATCTACAAGACATATTTTGCAAAAGTTTTAGACTAAGTTCATGATAATTAAGTTCATCTAATCAAATTATTTAATGAACTCCCACTCAGATTAGACATCCCTCTAGTCATCTAAGTGTTACACGATCCGAGTCGACTAGGCCGTGTCCGATCATCACGTGAGACGGACTAGTCATAATCGGTGAACATCTCCAGGTTGATCGTATCTTCCATACGACTCATGTTCGACCTTTCGTTCTCTGTGTTCCGAGGCCATGTCTGTACATGCTAGGCTCGTCAAGTTAACCCTAAGTGTTCTGCATGTGTAAATCTGTCTTACACCCGTTGTATGTGAACGTAAGGATCTATCACACCCGATCATCACGTGGTGCTTCGAAACGAGGAACTTTAGCAACGGTGCACAGTTAGGGGGAACACTTTCTTGAAATTATTATAAGGGATCATCTTATTTACTACCGCCGTTCTAAGTAAACAAGATGCATAAAACATAATAAACATCACATGCAATTATATAGTAGTGACATGATATGGCCAATATCATATAGCTCCTTCGATCTCCATCTTCGGGGCTCCATGATTATCTTCGTCACCGGCATGACACCATGATCTCCATCATCATGATCTCCATCATTGTGTCTTCATGAAGTTGTCATGCCAACGACTACTTCTACTTCTATGGCTAACGCGTTTAGCAATAAAGTAAAGTAATTTACATGGCGTTCTTCAATGACATGCAGGTCATAAAAAAATAAAGACAACTCCTATGGCTCCTTCCGGTTGTCATACTCATCGACATGCAAGTCGTGATTCCTATTACAAGAACATTATCTCATACATCACAATTTATCATTCATCATTCATCACAACTTCTGGCCATATCACATCACATGACAATTGCTGCAAAAACAAGTTAGACGTCCTCTAATTTTTGTTGCATCTTTTACGTAGCTGCAATTGGGTTCTAGCAAGAACGTTTTCTTACCTACGAATAACCACAACGTGATTTTGTCAACTTCTATTTACCCTTCATAAGGACCCTTTTCATCTAATCCGCTCCAACTAAAGTAGGAGAAACAGACACCCGCTAGCCACCTTATGCAACTAGTGCATGTCAGTCGGTGGAAGCTTTCTCACGTAAGCGTACGTGTAAGGTCGGTCCGGGCCGCTTCATCCCACAATACCGCTGAAGCAAGAAAAGACTAGTAGCAGGAAGCAAGTTGACAAGATCTACGCCCACAACAAGATTGTGTTCTACTCGTGCAATATAGAACTACGCATAGACCTAGCTCATGATGCCACTGTTGGGGACCGTTGCAGAAAATAAAATTTTTCCTACGGTTTCACCAAGATCCATCTATGAGTTCATCTAAGCAACGAGTGAAAGGGGAGATGCATCTACATACCACTTTGTAGATCGCAAGCGGAAGCTTTCAAAAGAACGGGGTTGAAGTAGTCGTTCTCGTCGTGATCCTATCACCGGAGATCCTAGCGCCGAACGGACGGCACCTCCGCGTTCAACACACGTACGGTCTGCGTGACGTCTCCTCTGTCTTGATCCAGCAAGGGGGAAGGAGAGGTTGATGATGATCCAGCAGCACGACGGCGTGGTGGTGGATGCAGCAGAACTCCGGCAGGGCTTCACCAAGCTGCTGCGGGAGGAGGACGAGGTGTAGCAGGGCAGGGAGGCGCCAAGACACAAGGGTGCGGCTGCCCTCCCCTTGCCCTCCTTTATATAGGCCCCCAGGGGGGGCGTCGGCCCTGGGAGATGCAATGTCCCAAGGGGGCGGCGGCCAGGGGGGGTGGAGTGCCCCCCAAGGCAAGTGGTGCGCCCCCCCACCTAGGGTTTCCAACCAATGGCGCAGGGGGGGGGCAAGGGGGGGGGGGGCGCACCAGCCCACTAGGGGCTGGTTCCCCTCCCACTTCAGCCCACGGGGCCCTCCGGGATAGGTGGCCCCACCCGGTGGACCCCCGGGACCTTTCCGGTGGTCCCGGTACAATACTGGGTGACCCCGAAACTTTCCCGATGGCCGAAACAGCACTTCCTATATAGTTTTCTTTACCTCCGGACCATTCTGGAACTCCTCGTGACGTCCGGGATCTCATCCGGGACTCCAAACAACATTCGGTTTGCTGCATACTCATATTCATACAACCCTAGCGTCACCGAACCTTAAGTGTGTAGACCCTACGGGTTCGGGAGACATGCAGACATGACCCAGACGGCTCTCCGGTCAATAACAAACAACAGGATCTGGATACCCATGTTGGCTCCCACATACTCCTCGATTATCTCATGAGATGAACCACGATGTCGAGGATTCAAGCAACCCCGTATACTATTCCCTTTGTCAGACGGTATGTTACTTGCCCGAGACTCGATTGTCGGTATCCCAATACTTTGTTCAGTCTCGTTACCGGCAAGTCACTTTACTCGTACCGTAATGCATGATCCCGTGACCACACACTTGGTCACTTTGAGCTCATTATGATGATGCACTACCGAGTGGGCCCAGTGATACCTCTCCGTAACACGGAGTGACAAATCCCAGTCTCGATCCGTGTCAACCCAACAGACACTTTCGGAGATACCTGTAGAGCACCTTTATAGTCACCCAGTTACGTTGTGACGTTTGGTACACCCAAAGCACTCCTACGGTATCCGGGAGTTACACGATCTCATGGTCTACGGAAGAGATACTTGACATTGGAAAAGCTCTAGCAAAACGAACTACACGATCTTGTGCTATGCTTAGGAATGGGTCTTGTCCATCACATCATTCTCCTAATGATGTGATCCCGTTGTCAACGACATCTAATGTCCATAGTCAGGAAACCATGACTATCTGTTGACCAACGAGCTAGTCAACTAGAGGCTTACTAGGGACGTATTGTGTTCTATGTATTCACACGTGTATTACGATTTTCGGATAATACAATTATAGCATGAATAAAAGACAATTATCATGAACAAGGAAATATAATAATAATCCTTTTATTATTGCCTCTAGGGCATATTTCCAACACTATTTATGTTATTATTGTTGAGAGAACTTGCACTAGTGAAAGTATGAACCCTATGCCTATTTCCTATCATTGCAATACCGTTTATGCTCTCTTTTATCATTAGGTACCTTGCTGTTTTTATATTTTCAGATTACAAAAACCTATATCTACCATCCATATTGCACTTGTATTACCATTTCTTCACCGAACTAGTGCACCTATACAATTTACCATTGTATTGGGTGTGTTGGGGACACAAGAGACTCTTTGTTATTTGGTTGCAGGGTTGTTTGAGAGGGACCATCTTCATCCTACGCCTCCTACGGATTGATAAACCTTAGGTCATCCACTTGAGGGAAATTTGCTACTGTCCTACAAACCTCTGCACTTGGAGGCCCAACAACATCTACAAGAAGAAGGTTGTGTAGTAGACATCAAGCTCTTTTCTGGCGCCATTTCCGGGGAGGTTAGTGCTTGAAGGTATATCTTTAGATCTTGCAATCGAATCTTTTTGTTTCTTGTTTTATCACTAGTTTAGTTTATAACAGAAAACTACCAAAAAATGGAATTGAGTTTGCCTCTTACGCTTCATCTTTTTAATATCTTTCGTGAGAATGGTGAAAAGGAAAATTATGCTCAAGTGCTAGATGAAGAAATCTATAGAATGTTTGATACTAAATCTTTGAATGATGAGCATGATTGAAATGTTGTTAGTATGAATTCCTTGAATATCCATGAAGCTAATGATATGCAAAGCCACAAGCTTGGGGAAGCTATGTTTGATGAAGATGATATTTTTAGTCCCCCAAGTTTTGATGAGCAAATTTATTATGATGAAAGCATGCCTCCTATTTATGATGATTATATTGATGAAAGTGGGTTTGGAAGAGTGTCAACTTTAGGAAGTAGTGATCCCACTATTTTGGAGGATGTTGAATCTAATTATGATGAACATGAAAGTGGATTTGGAAGAGTGTCAACTTTATTTAGTGATGATTCCACTATTTCGGAAGAGGTTCCAATTGATTATGAGAACAAAGTTGCTATCTATGATGATTATTGTGATGACTTGTATGCTATTAGGAATAATGATAACCATGAAACTTGTCATCATGATTTTAGTTTTCAATTGGATTATGCCTCACATGATAATTATTTTGTTGAGTTTGCTGCCACTACTATTTATGAGAAGAATTTTGCTTATGTGGAGAGTAGTAAACTCTCTATGCTTGTAGATCATGAAAAGAATGCTTTAGGTGCTGGTTATATTGTTGAATTCATTCATGATGCTACTGAAAATTATTATGAGAAAGGAATATATGCTTGTAGCAATAGTATCAAGTCCCCTCTCTATGTGCTTAAAATCTTGAAGCTATGCTTGTTTTACCTTCCTATGCTAGTTGATTATTGTTCCCATAAGTTGTTTGCTCACAAAAACCCTATGCATAGGAAGTGGGTTAGACTTAAATGTGCTAGTCATATGCTTCATGATGCTCCCGTTATGCTTCAATTCTTATCTTTTATGTGAGCATCATTGCCATTATCATGCCTAGCTAGAAAGGCATTAAAGAAAAGCGCTTGTTGGGAGACAACCCAACATTTACCCTTACTGTTTTTGTGTGTCCACATGATTATGCTACTGTAGTAATCATGTTTTATAGCTTTTGTTTCAATAAAGTGCCAAGTAAGACCTTTAGGATAGCTTGTGGTGATAGTTGTGTTGATCCTGCTGAGAATCAGAAACTGTTGCACCCAGTAAATTAGTTTTTTTAATTCACGGAAACGTGATTCTGATCTGATTATTTTTGCTATGAATTGGTACATGAATTACTTAGGACTTCCTAATTTGGTAGGATGTTTGGAGTTCCAGAAGTATACGTTTGATACAGATTACTACAGGCTGTTCTGTTTTTGACAATTCTGTTTTCTATGTGTTGTTTGCTTATTTTGATGAATCTATGAGTAGTATCGAAGGGTATGAACCATAGATAAGTTGGAGTACAGTAGATATTACACCAATATGAATTTAGAATGAGTTCATTACAGTACCTAAGTGGTGGTTTTTATTTTCTTATACTAACAAAGCCTACGAGTTTTGTGTTGAGTTTTGTGTTGTGGAGTTTTCAAGTTTTGGGTAAAGATTTGATGGACTATGGAATAAGGAGTGGCAAGAGCCTAAGCTTGGGGATGCCCATGGCACCCCAAGATATTCAAGAATAGCCAAAAGCCTAAGCTTGGGGATGCCCCAGATGGCATCCCCTCTTTCATCTTCATTCATCGGTAACTTTACTTGGAGCTATATTTTTATTCACCACATGATATGTGTCTTTTTTGGAGAGTCATTTCCTTTTGTTAGTATTTATTTGCTGTTATTTAGAATAGTGTTTTGTATCTTTATTTTCAATAAAAATGTCAAGGATAGCCTTTGCCATGCTTATTTTGCTAGTATACATGTTGCTGTTTGAAAACATAAAGTTTACCGCTGTTGCAAAAATTCCCTAGAAAAGTCAGAGAACGATATAATGTTGAAACCTTTTGAATAATAATATCTGATAAATTTACTACAGTGGGAATTTTATTTAATAATTTTTGGAGTTAGGGAAGTATGATGAATCTTGCATTCTTCACAGACTGTACTGTTTTGACAGATTACTGTTATGTTTGCATTGTTTGCATATGTTTGCTTGTTTAATGATTCTATTTGAGTATAAGAGTATTAAATATGCAGAGGCATTTAGTATGCAATGTTGAATACTAATTTTAGTGATTTTTTACAGTAGAAAATGATAAGGTTTTGCATTGGTTTATACTAACCTATCTCACGATTTCTTGTTGAGTTTGGTGTGGATGACGCTTTTGATAAAAAGAGAAACCATGACATGAGAGGAATTAAGGAGACACAAAAGCTCAAGCTTGGGGATGCACAAGGCACCCCAAGATAATATTTCAAGAAGTGTCAAGCATCTAAGATTGGGGATGCCCCGTTAGGCATCCCGCCTTTCTTCTTCAACAACTATCGGTTAGTATCAGTTGAGCCTAAGTTTTTGCTTCTTCACATGAGTTGTGCTATCCTTGCAATGTCATTTTATTTTGTTTTGCTTGTTGTTTGAATAAGATACCAAGATCTGAAATTATTTAATGAGAGAGAGTCTTCACATAGTTACATAATTATTTCGCTACTCATTGATCTTCACTTATATCTTTCTGGAGTAGTTTTCATTTACTCATGTGCTTCACTTATTTCCTATGAGTAAATTGTTGAATGAGTTTTAATTCAAAAAAATTGTTGAATGAGTTGATTGTCATAAATCTGAAATTATATATGTCTCATTTGCTTATCTCATTGGGGGTAATGACTTCACATCTAAGAAGTAGAGGCTGTAAATTTATTGAAGGTTAGCAAGCATTGTATTGGTCATTTGAACAATTCATGAAAGAATATTAAAGTAAGAGAGATTTCACATATAAATATACTATCTTAGACATCTTTTATAATTGTGAGCACTCATTAAGTATGACTTGCTAAAGAGTTGATGTTGGACAAGGAAGACAATGTAATGGGTTATGTTTTCTCACATCCCAGTTAAAGTATATTGTCATGGATCATTCAAACATGTTGAGCTTGCCTTTCCCCCTCATGCTAGACAAAATTCCTTGCACAAAGTAGAGATACTACTTGTGCTTCCAAATATCCTTAAACCCAGTTTTTGCCATGAGTGTCCACCATACCTACCTATATGCGGTATTTACCTGCCGTTCCAAGTAAATTTGCATGTGCCAAACTCTAAAGCTTCAAACAATAATCTGTTTTGTATGCCTGAATCGCTCATGTAGCGACTAGGGGATGTCAGTATCTTCCATGCTAGGTGGGTTATTCTCAAGATGAGTGGACTCCGCTCATCATTCATGAGAAAAACGGATGGTAACCGGGATGCCCAGTCCCATGATCAAAAGATCAAAATCAAATCAAAAATAATTGCAAACAAAAATCCCCCAGGTTTGATGTTAGTTGGAGGCACCCGTTGTTTCGAGCAAGCCATGGATTGATGATTGTTGGTGGAGGGGGAGTAAAAACTTTTACCATTCTGTTTGGGAACCGCCTATAATGTATGTAGTATGGAAGATATTGGGAACTCTTGGTTGTTATGTTGACAATGAGATCATACCTCTCAAAATAATTTATCTCTATTTCAAAATTGAGCTCTAGCACCTCTGCAAATCCCTGCTTTCCTCTGTGAAGGGCCTATCTTTTACTTTATGTCTTTTACTTTATGCAAGAGTCAAGGTGATCTTCACCTTTCCCTTTTACATTTTATCCTTTGGCAAGCACCTTGCTACGTCTTGAGCTTGTGTTGGTTTTCCTTGAAGAGTAAAGGGTGATGCAGCAATAGTAGCGTAAGTATTTTCCTCAGTTTTTGAGAACCAAGGTATCAATCCAGTAGGAGGCTCGTCAAAAGTCACACGCACCTGCACAAACAAACAAAGAACTCGCAACCAACGCAATAAAGGGGTTGTCAATCCCTTCACAGCCACTTGCGAAGTGAGATCTGATAGAGATAATATGATAAGATAAATATATTTTTGGTATTTTATTATATAGATGCAAAAAGTAAAGATGCAAATAAAAGTAGATTGAAAGCAAATATGATAAAATATAGACCTGGGGGCCATAGGTTTCACTAGAGGCTTCTCTCAAGATAGCATAAGTATTACGGTGGGTGAACAAATTACTGTCGAGCAAGTGATAGAAAAGCAAATAATTACGAGATTATCTAGGCATGATCATGTATATAGGCATCATGTCCGCAACAAGTAGACCGACTCCTGCCTGCATCTACTACTAGTACTCCACACATTGACCGGCTCCTGCCTGCATCTAGAGTTCATAAAGAACAGAGTAACGAATTAAGCAAGATGACATGATGTAGAGGGATAAACTCATGCAATTTGATATAAACCCCATATTTTTATCCTCGATGGCAACAATACAATACGTGCCTTGCAACCCTTTCTGTCACTGGGTAAGGACACCACAAGATTGAACCCAAAGCTAAGCACTTCTCCCATGGCAAGAAGGATCAATCTAGTAGGCCAAACCAAACTGATAATTCAAAGAGACTTGCAAAGATAACTCAATCATACATAAAAGAATTTAGAGGAGATTCAAATATTTCTCATAGATAAACTTCATCATAAACCCACAATTCATCGGATCTCGGCAAACACACTGCAAAAAGAGTTTACATCGAATAGATCTCCACAAGAGAGGGGGAGAACATCGTATTGAGATCCAAAAAGAGAGAATAAGCCATCTAGCTAATAACTATGGACTTGA
Source organism: Triticum aestivum (assembly GCF_018294505.1). NCBI lineage: Eukaryota > Viridiplantae > Streptophyta > Magnoliopsida > Poales > Poaceae > Triticum > Triticum aestivum. The sequence continues at coordinate 700,037,909 of NC_057801.1, forward strand.
AGGTCTGTGGTAAACTACTCATAACTCATCGGAGGGGCTATGGTGTTGATGTAGAAGCCCTCTGTGGTCGATTCCCCCTTCGGCAGAGCGCCGACGAAGGATCCAAGATGGGATCTCGCGGATACAGAAGGTTACGGCGGTGGAAATTGTGTTTTGTTGGCTCCCTGGATGTTTTCGGGGTACGTAGGCTTATATAGGAGGAAGAAGTACGTCGGTGGCCGCCCGAGGGGCCCACGAGACAGGGGGCTCACCCTGTAGGGGTGGGCATGCCCTCCCCTCTCGTGGCCGCCTCAGCTGCTTCTTGACTTGCATTCCAAATCCTCTGGATCACGTTCGTTCCAAAAATCACGCTCCCGAAGGTTTCATTCCGTTTGGACTCCGTTTGATATTCCTTTTCTTTGAAATACTGAAATAGGCAAAAAAACAACAATACGGGCTGGGCCTCCGGTTAGTAGGATAGTCCCAAAAATGATATAAATGTGTAAAATAAAGCCCATAAACATCCAAAGGGGTAATATAATAGCATGGAACAATCAAAAATTATAGATACATTGGAGACGTATCAAGCATCCCCAAGCTTAATTCCTGCTCGTCCTCGAGTAGGTAAATGATAAAAATAGAATTTTTGATGTGGAATGCTACCTAGCATAATTCTCAATGTAATTTTCTTTATTGTGGCATGAATGTTCAGATCCAAATGATTCAAAATAAAAGTTCATATTGATAAAAGAAATAGTAACACTTCAAGCATACTAATCAAAGTAATCATTTCTTCTCAAAATAACATGGCAAAAGAAAGTTCATCCCTACAAAATCATATCGTTAGGCTATGCTTCATTTTCGTCACACAAAGATGTTCCCAACTTGTATACCCCGATGACAAGCCAAGCAATTGTTTTATACTTAAATAATCTCAAACTTTTTCAACCTTCACGCAATACATGAGCGTGAGCCATGGATATAGCACTATGGGTGGAATAGAATATGATGATGGGGATTGTGTGGAGAAGACAAAAAAGGAGAAAGTCTCACATTGACGAGGATAATCAACGGGCTATGGAGATGCCCATCATGATGTCAACATGAGGAGTAGGGATTGCCATGCAAGGTATGCACTAGAGCTATAAATGAATGCTCAACAAAAGAAAACTAGTGGGTGTGCATCCAACTTGCTTGCTCACGAAGACCTAGGGCATTTGAGGAAGCCCATTGTAGGAATATACAAGACAAGTTCTATAATGAAAAATTCCCACTAGTATGAAAAAGACAACCTATGAGACTCACTATATGAAAAACATGGTGCTACTTTGAAGCACAAGTGTGGAAAAAGAGATAGTAACATTGCCCCTTTTATTTATTTTCTTTTTCTTTTCTTTTCTTTTCTTTTTTTTCTTTTTTTGGGCCTTTTTTGGCCTTTCTTCCTTTTTTCTCTTTTTTTCTTTTTGGGCAATGCTCTAATAATGATGATCATCACACTACTATTGATTACAACATATGAATTACAACTCGAAACTAGAACAAGATATGACTCTATATGAATGCCTCCGGCGGTGTACCGGGATGGTGCAATGAATCAAGAGTGACATGTATGAAAAATTATGCATGGTGGCTTTGCCACAAATATGATGTCAACTACATGATCATCCAATGGCAATAGGACAAAACTAAAGTATGTCATGATGATGAACGAAACGGTGGAAACTTGCATGGCAATATATCTCGGAATGGCTATGGAAATGCCATAATAGGTAGGTATGTTGGCTGTTTTGAGGAAGATATAAAGAGGTTTATGTGTGATAGAGCGTATCGTATCATGGGGTTTGGATGCACCGGCGAAGTTTGCACCAACTCTCAAGGTGAGAAAGGGCAATGCACGGTACCAAAGAGGCTAGCAAAGGTGGAAAGGTAAAAGTGTGTATAATCCATGGACTCAACATCAGTCAAAAGAACTCATATACTTATTGAAAAAATTTAGAAGTCATCAAAAATCAAGCACTACGCGCATGCTCCTAGGGGGATAGATTAGGAAAAGACCATCGCTCGTCCCCGACCGCCACTCATAAGGATGCACAAGCCAGGTACACTTCATGTTTGAAATTTGTTACACAACTTTAACCATACGTGCATGCTACGGGACTTGCTAACTTCAACACAAGCATTCTTTAAATTCATAATCACCCAACTAGCATGACTTTAATATCACTACCTCCGTATCTCAAAATAATTATCAAGTATCAAATTGATCATAGCATCCAATTCACTTCTATGATAGTTTTTATTATACCCAACTTGGATGCCTACCATTCTAGGACCAATTTTATAACCATAGCAAATACCATGCTGTTCTAAAAGACTCTCAAAATAATATAAGTGAAGCATGAGAGACTAGCAATTTCTACAAAAATAAGTCACCTCCGTGCTCTAAAAGATATAAGTGAAGCACTAGAGCAAAAACAATCAAGCTCAAAAGATATAAGTGACGCACATAGAGTATTCTAGCAAATTCTAATCAAGTAGGCTTCTCCCAAACGGTGTGTACAGCAAGGGTGATTGTGGTAAACTAAAAATCAAATACTAATATAATACACGATGCTCCAAGCAAAACACATATCATGTGGCGAATAAAAATATAGCTCCAAGTAAAGTTGCCAATGAATGAAGACGAAAGAGGGGATGCCTTCCCGGGGCATCCCCAAGCTTAGGCTTTCGGCTCTTCTTGAATATATTGTGGTGCCATGGGCATCCCCAAGCTTAGGCTTTTGCCACTCCTTATTCCATAGTCCATAAAAGCTTTACCCAAAACTTGAAAACTTCACAACACAAAACTCAACAGGAAATCTTATAAGCTCCGTTAGTGAAAGAAAACAAAACCACCACATAAGGTACTGTAATGAACTCATTATTTATTTACTTTTGTGTTAAACCTACTGTATTCCAACTTTTCTATGGTTTATAAACTATTTTACAAGCCATAGATGCATCAAAATAAGCAAACAACACACGAAAAACAGAATCTGTCAAAACTCCTACCAAAATAGTAAGTCTTGGAAAATTTGCCATTGATCATCAGCAAAAATAATCAACGCAAAAGCACGTTTCTACGATTTAACAAAACTAAATTCGTGCGTGCAAAGTTTCTGTTTTTCAGCAGAATCAAATCAACTAACATCATAGATTATCCTATAGGTTCTACTTGGCACAAGCACTAATTAAAAGATAAAAACACATCTAAACAGAAGGTAGATGCAAGATTTATTATTAAACAGGAACAAAAACAAAAAAACAAAAAAAAATGGGTTGCCTCCCAACTAGCGCTATCGTTTAACGCCCCTAGCTAGGCATAAAAGCGAAGATAGATCTAAGTAGTGCCATCTTTGGCACTTGGAAAGGAAAAAGAGGATCTCCTTTCAATGGCATTCATTCTTATATTTAGGGTAAGCACATTGCCATTAATGGATGAAGTAAGATTAAGCATATCACGGAAATTTGCATCTAGGCTAGACTTCATCTCTTTGATAATTTCATTTTGATAAAAGCACAAGAGAGTAGTTGATTCAACCTTATCATTCATAGGGTGCCCAAATATGGTTTTCATTTTTTCATAAGTATCTATAGCATCCCCTTCAAGAAAACCTTCTTCAAAAATAGAATTCAAACTTGTTTGAAAGAAGCAGGCAAGCCAACATAGAAACCTTTTAAGTAAACTTCAATTTGATATTGTGGCACATAGCTGGCCCGAATCCTTAATAACCTATCCCAAGCATCTTTTAAAGACTCATCAAGTAAATAACTAAAACTTCCAAAGTCATCCTCATCAAAATTATTTAAGCTCTCATTGGTGACCCTGGAGGGTCTTTCTATAGCATCATTATTCATGAGCTTAGAGAGGATAGAGGGGTTATCCAAGGTACTAGAACCTAGGAAAGGGCCCTTAGTTCTTTTTGATTCGGCCATGGCAACAGGAAGGCAAACGGAAAAGAGAGGAAAAGATTGGGAAAGAGAGGGCGAATAAAACGGCAAGGGTGAAGTGGGGGAGAGGAAAACGAGAGGCAAATGGCAAATAACATAAATGCGAGGGAGATGGGTTTGTGATGGGTACTTGGTATGTCTTGACTTGAGCGAAGACCTCCCCGACAACGGCGCCAGAAATCCTTCTTGCTACGTCTTGAGCTTGCGTTGGTTTTCCTTGAAGAGGAAAGGGTGATGCAGCAATAGTAGCGTAAGTATTTCCCTCAGTTTTTGAGAACCAAGCTATCAATCCAGTAGGAGGCTCCTCAAAAGTCCCATGCACCTACACAAACAAACAAAGAACTCGCACCCAACGCAATAATGGGGTTGTCAATCCCTTCATGGCCACTTGCAAAAGTGAGATCTGATAGAGATAATATGATAAGATAAATATATTTTTGGTATTTTATAATATAGATGCAAAAAGTAAAGATGCAAATAAAAGTAGATTGAAAGCAAATATGATAAAAGATAGACCCGGGGGCCATAGGTTTCACTAGAGGCTTCTCTCATGATAGCATAAGTATTACGGTGGGTGAACAAATTACTGTCGAGCAATTGATAGAAAAGCAAATAATTATGAGATTATCTAGGCATGATCATATATATAGGCATCACGTCCGCAACAAGTAGACCGACTCCTACCTGCATCTACTACTATTACTCCACACATCGATCTGCTCCTGCCTGCATCTAGAGTATTAAGTTCATAAAGAACAGAGTAACACATTAAGCAAGATGACATGATGTAGAGGGATAAACTCATGCAATATGATATAAACCCCATCTTTTTATCCTCGATGGCAACAATACAATACGTACCTTGCAACCCTTTCTGTCACTGGGTAAGGACACCGCAAGATGGAACCCAAAGCTAAGCACTTCTCCCATGGCAAGAAAGATCAATCTAGTAGGCCAAACCAAACTGATAATTCGAAGAGACTTGCAAAGATAACTCAATCATACATAAAATAATTTAGAGGAGATTCAAATATTTCTCATAGATAAACTTGATCATAAACCCACAATTCAACGGATCTCGACAAACACACCGCAAAAAGAGTTTACATCGAATAGTCTCCATAGGAGAGGGGGAGAACATTGTATTGAGATCCAAAAAGAGAGAAGAAGCCATATAGCTAATAACTATGGACCCGAAGGTCTGTGGTAAACTACTCACAACTCATCGGAGGGGCTATGGTGTTGATGTAGAAGCCCTCCGTGGTCGATTCCCCCTTTGGTAGAAATTGTGTTTCGTTGGCTCCCTGGATGTTTTTGGGGTGAGGAAGAAGTACGTCAGTGGCCGCCCGAGGGGCTCACGAGATAGGGGGCGCGCCCTATAGGGGTGGGTGCGCCATGTAGGGTGGGTGCGCCCTCCCCTCTTGTGGCCGCCTCGGCTGCTTCTTGACTTGCACTCCAAGTCCTTTGGATCACGTTCGTTCCAAAAATCACGCTCCCGAAGGTTTCATTCCCTTTGGACTCCGTTTGATATTCCTTTTCTTCGAAATACTGAAATAGGCAAAAAAAACAGCAATACGGGCTGGGCCTCCGGTTAGTAGGTTAGTCCCAAAAATAATATAAATGTGTAAAATAAAGCCCATAAACATCCAAAAGGGGTAATATAATAACATGGAACAATAAAAAATTATAGATACGTTGGAGACGTATCACACCTCGTGTTGGAAAGATCCTGATATATATATCGAATTGGATGTAAGTTAGCATGAACTATTATTGTTGACATCACCCAAAGGTGAATACATTGGGAGGCAACACTATAAGCCCCTATCTTTCTCAGTGTCCGATTAAAACTCCATAACCATTAGTATCACGTGAGTGTTAGCAATTGTGGAAGACTATATGATAGTTGAGTATGTGGAGTTTGCTCTGACATAGACCCTTCCTGAAAATAAGATGAATTGTAATTGTTTGATGACTAAGAATGAAGTTTGCTAGTTTTCAAGAAAGTTTATGGTCTATGCTTTGACATGTGAATAGCTTGTTACTTGATCTTGAGAAGTTTTATGAGATGAACTACTATTATGACATATAATCATGCTAGAAAAGGTGACTGAAATTATCATTGATCAAACTTGTGCACCTTCTAGCATTCACACTTCATAAATTCTTTCTTTTATCATTTACCTACTCGAGGACGAGCAGGAATTAAGCTTGGGGATGCTGATACGTCTCCAACGTATCTATAATTTATGAAGCATTCATGCTATTTTATTATTTGTTTTGAATGATTACGGGCTTTATTATACACTTTTATATTACTTTTTGGGACTAACCTATTAACCGGAGGCCTAGTCCATATTGTTGTTTTCTTGCCTGTTTCAGTGTTTCGAAGAAAAGGAATATCAAACGGAGTCCAAACGGAATGAAACCTTCGGAAAAGTTATTTTTGGAACATAAGCAATCCCAGGAACTTGGAGTGCAAGCCAGGGAAGTGTCGAGGAAGCCACGAGATAGGGGGGCGCCCACCCCCTGGGCGCGCCCTCCACTCCCGTGGGCCCCTTGAGGCTCCCCCAACCGACTTCTTTCGCCTATATAAGCCTACGTACCCTAAAAACATCGATATAGAAGATAGATCGGGAGTTCCGCCACCGCAAGCCTCTGTAGACACCAAAAACCTCTCGGGAGCCCGCTCCGGCACCCTGCCGGAGGGGGGATCCCTCACCGGTGGCCATCTTCATCATCCCGGCACTCTCCATGACGACGAGGGAGTAGTTCACCCTCGGGGCTGAGGGTATGTACCAGTAGCTATGTGTTTGATCTCTCTCTCTCTCTCTCTTGTGTTCTCTCTATGGCACAATCTTGATATATCGCGAGCTTTGCTATTATAGTTGGATCTTATGATGTTTCTCCCCATCTACTCTCTTGTAATGGATTGAGTTTTCCCTTTGAAGTTATCTTATCGGATTGAGTCTTTAAGGATTTGAGAACACTTGATGTATGTCTTGCCGTGTTTATCTGTAGTGACAATGGGATATCACGTGATCCACTTAATGAATGTTTTGGTGATCAACTTGCGGGTTCCGCCCATGAACCTATGCATAATGGTTGGCACACGTTTTCGTCTTGACTCTCCGGTAGAAATTTTGGGGCACTCTTTGAAGTACTTTGTGTTGGTTGAATAGATGAATCTGAGATTGTGTGATGCATATCGTATAATCATGCCCATGGATACTTGAGGTGACAATGGAGTATCTAGGTGACACTAGGGTTTTGGTTGATTTGTGTCTTAAGGTGTTATTCTAGTATGAACTCTATGATAGATTGAACAGAAAGAATAGCTTCATGTTATTTTACTACGGACTCTTGAATAGATAGAACAGAAAGGATATCTTTGAGGTGGTTTCGTACCCTACCATAATTTATTCTTTTGTTCTCCTCTATTAGTGGCTTTGGAGTGACTCTTTGTTGCATGTTGAGAGATTGTTATATGATCTATTTATGTTATTATTGTTGAGAGAACTTGCACTAGTGAAAGTATGAACCCTATGCCTTGTTTCTTATCATTGCAATACCATTTACGCTCACTTTTATCATTAGTTACCTTGCTGTTTTTATATTTTCAGATTATAAAAACCTATATCTACCATCCATATTGCACTTGTATTACCATCTCTTCGCCGAACTAGTGCACCTATACAATTTACCATTGTATTGGGTGTGTTGGGGACACAAGAGAGTCTTTGTTATTTGGTTGCAGGGTTGTTTGAGAGAGACCATCTTCATCCTACGCCTCCTACGGATTGATAAACCTTAGGTCATCCACTTGAGGGAAATTTGCTACTGTCCTCCAAACCTCTGCACTTGGAGGCCCAACAACGTCTACAAGAAGAAGGTTGTGTAATAGACATTAGGGGGATCTAGCGAGAGGGGGCCTTCTTGGAGAATATACAGAGGGAGCAGTTCCCTGTGCCAAATTAAAAAAAAAAGATCTCTACATGGATGAATGGAAGCATATGGATGGATTGCTTAGAGCATCTCCAGTCGTTGCCCCCCCAGGATGCATAAAAATCGCCCCCTGGGGGCGAGCCGGTGATTCGTTCGGCGTTGGGGGCGGTTTTGCGCCCAGTCGTCACCCCCAGCTCGCCCCCAGGCGCCGATGTTGGCCCACTTTTGAAGCCCCATTTCGGCAAAAAGGGCCCATATGGGAGAGAATAGGCCCATATTAGGCGTGGTTCGCCGTGGCTCGGCGTTCAATTATCAACATAAATATTTTTTATCACATATTTAATCACAGAAAAATCAAATACTTCAACAAAATAGTACAACAACAAATAGTTCAATACAAATTATATAGTTCAACAAATAAAAACTCATATTTCATCACACGTCGCGCCCGGCGTCGCCCTTGAGCCTCCACAGGTGCTCTATCAGATCTTTCTGCAGTTGATGATGTACCTGTGGATCTCGGATCTCCTGACGCATACTGAGGTAGGCAATCCAGGTTGCCGGTAGCTAGTGATCAACTTGGGCAAGAAGACCCTGCCTGTGGTATGGTTTAGTGTCAAACACTGGCTCTTCCTGCTCGCTCTCAATGATCATGTTGTGCAAGATGACACAGTAGGTCATGATCTCCCACATTTGATCTTTCAACCAGGTCTGAGCAGGGTACCGGACAATAGCAAATCGAGATTGGAGCACACCAAATGCGCGCTCGACATCCTTCCTGCAAGCCTCCTGAATCTTCGCAAACCAGGCGTTCTTGCCTCCAGGCACATGGTTTTTGATGGTCTGCACAAATGTCGACCATCTCGGATAGATGCCATCAGCTAGATAGTACCCCTTGTTGTAGTGCCGCCCATTGATCTCAAAGTTCACTGGAGGAGAATGACCTTCAACAAGCTTGGCAAAGACAGGAGAGCACTACAGCACATTGATGTCATTGTGAGTTCCTGGCATATCAAAGAAGGAGTGCCAAATCCAGAGGTCCTGTGTGGCCACCGCCTCAAGTACCACACTGCAACTGCCTTTGGCGCCTTTGTACATCCCCTGCCAAGAAAATGGGCAATTCTTCCATTTCCAATGCATACAGTCGATGCTTCCAACCATCCCAGGAAATCCTCTTGCTGCATTCTGTGCTAGGATCTGAGCAGTGTCTTCTGCATTGGGTGTTCTCAAGTATTGCGGTCCAAACACTGCCACCACTGCCGGACAGAACTTGTAGAAACACTCTATGCTGGTGGACTCGGCCATGCGCCCATAGTCGTCCTGTGAGTCACCGGGAGCTCCATATGCAAGCATCCTCATTGATGTCGTGCATTTCTGGATCGAGGTGAATCTAAGTTTGCCGGTGCAATCCATCTTGCATTTGAAGTAGTTCTCGAACTCCCGAATGGAATTCACAATCCTGAGGAAAAGCTTTCTGCTCATCCGATAACGGCGCCTGATGACCCACAAGTGTAGGGGAGCTCGTAGTCCTTTCGATAAGTAAGAGTGTCGAACCCAGCAAGGAGCAGAAGGAAATGATAAGCGGTTTTCTGTAAGGTTTTCTCTGCACGCACTTAAATTGTAGGTGATAGATAGTTTTGTGATAAGATAAATTGTAACGAGTAACAAGTAAATAAAGTAAATAAAGTGCAGCAAGGTGGCCCAATCCTTTATGTAGCAAAGGATAAGCCTGGACAATTTCTTATAATGAGAAAGGAGCTCCCGAGGACATATGGGAATTATCGTCAAGCTAGTTTTCATCACGCTCATATGATTCGCGTTCGGTACTTTGATAATTTGATATGTGGGTGGACCGGTGCTTGGGTACTGCCCTTACTTGGACAAGCATCCCACTTATGATTAACCCCTATTGCAAGCATCCGCAACTACAAAACAAGTATTAATGTAAACCTAACCACATCATTAAACATATGGATCCAAATCAGCCCCTAACGAAGCAACACATAAACTAGGGTTTAAGCTTCTGTCACTCTAGCAACCCATCGTCTACTTATTACTTCCCTATGCTTTCCTCTAGGCCCAAATAATGGTGAAGTGTCATGTAGTCGACGTTCACATAACACCACTAGAGGAAAAGACAACATACACCTTATCAAAATATCGAACGAATACCAAATTCACATGACTACTAATAGCAGGACTTCACTCATGTCCTCAGGAACAAACGTAACTACTCACAAAGCATATTCATGTTCACAATCAGAGGAGTAATAATATGCATCAAGGATCTGAACATATGATCTCCCACCAAGTAAAGCAATTAGCATCAACTACAAGGAGTAATCAACACTACTAGCAACCCACAGGTACCAATTTGTGGTTTTGATACAAGATTGGATACAAGAGATGAACTAGGGTTTTGAGAGGAGATGGTGCTGGTGAAGATGTTGATGGAGATTGACCCCCTCCTGATGAGAGGATCGTTGGTGATGACGATGGTAATGATTTCCCCCTCCCGGAGGGAAGTGTCCCCGACAGAACAGCTCCGTCGGAGCCCTAGATTGGTTCCGCCAAGGTTCCACCTCGTGACGGCGGAGTTTCGTCCCGTAAGCTTACCCACGATTTTTTCCAGGGTAAAAGCCTTCATATAGTAGAAGATGGACACCGGGGGGCCACCAGGGGGCCTAGGAGACAGGAGGGCGCGCCCAGTAGGGGTGGGCGCGCCCCCACCCTCCTGGCCAGGGTGTGGGCCCCCTGATGTATTTCTTTCGCTCAATAATTCTTATTAATTCCAAAAACATGTTTCGTGGAGTTTCAGGATTTTTGGAGCAGTGTAGAATAGGTTTCCAATGTTTGCTCCTTTTCCAGCCAGAATTCCAGCTTCCGGCATTCCCCCTCTTCATGGTAAACCTTGTAAAATAAGAGAGAATAGCCATAAGTATTGAGATATAATGTGTAATAACAGCCCATAATGCACTAAATATTGATATAAAAGCATGATGCAAAATGGACGTATCAACTCCCCCAAGCTTAGACCTCGCTTGTCCTCAAGCGGAAGCTGATATCGAAAAATATGTCCACATGTTTAAAGATAGAGGTGTCGATAAAAATAAAATACGGACATGAGGGCATCATGATCATTCCTATAACAACAACATAAATAGATTTCATCATATGATTTCTTATGCTCAAGTAACAATCAATTCACAATATCAAGTATGGTTCAAAAACTTCATTGAGAACTAACAAAGTATGATCTCAGTCATTGAAGAAATTGCAATTTATCATAACATCAGAAAGAGTCAACAATAGAGCTTTTCAGCAAGTCCACATACTCGACTATCTTGTAGTCTTCTACAATTGCTAGCACTCACACAATACTTGTGGTTATGGAGTTTCAGCCGGATACTGAGAAAGATAGGGGCTTATTGTGTTGCCTCCCAACATATTCACCTTTGTGTGATGTCAACAATAATAACCCATGCTAACTTACATCCAATTGGATATATATATATCATGATCTTTCAAACACAAGGAGCTTGCCAAAGGATAAAATGAAAAAGGGAAAGGTGTGGATCACCTTGACTCAAGCATAAAGCAAAAACATAAAGTAAAAGATTGGCCCTTCGCAGAGGGAAGTAGAGGTTGTCATGTGTGTTTAGGGTTGGATGCACAAAATCTTAATGCAAAAGAACGTCACTTTATATTGCCCCTTGTATGTGGACCTTTATTATGCAGTCCATCGCTTTTATTACTTCCACAACAAGATCGTATAAAGATTATTTTCTCTACACTAATAAGTCATACATATTTAGATAGCAATTTTTATTGCCTGCAACATGACAACTTACTTGAAGGATCTTACTCAATCCATAGGTAGGTATGGTGGACTCTCATGGCAAAACTGGTTTAAGGAAATTTGGAAGCACAAGTAGTATCTCTACTTAGTGCTAGGAATTTGGCTAGCATGAGGGGGAAAGGCAAGCTCAACATGTTTGGAAGGTCAATGACAATATACTTTAACTGAGATGTGAGAAAACATAAACCATTACGTTGTCTTCCTTGTCTAACGTCAACTCTTTTAGCATGTCATACTTAATGAGTGCTCCCAATCATAAAAGGTGTCCAAGATAATATATTTGTATGTGAGCTTCTCTTTCCTTATCACTTCCTATAAATTGCAATGATGACCAAGACTACGTTTATCAACTCTCAACAACTTTTATGCCTCATACTTTCTATATGTGAAGTCATCACTAACCATAAGATCAATATGAACTGTTTTATTCTTTCTACTTTCTCAAGATCATAGCAACAAAGCAAAGCCCTTTACTCAACACTAATCTTTATTATAGATAGCTTACGGACTCGATTACAAAAAGAGATCACAAAGCAAAACTCAAAAACTACTTGATATCAAAACTTCAATCTACTAGATCAAGATACTACTAAAAGGATCGAACTAAATAAAACGGAAAAAATAGGACTGTGATGGTGATAGATACCGGGGCACCTCCCCCAAGCTTGGCAGTTGCCAAGGGGAGTGCCCATACCCATGTGATTATGTCCTCGGAGGTGATGAAGTAGGAGTTGTTGCAGATGAGGGTTTGTTCCTCAATTTACGCTTGAGTATAATATTTTGCTCCTTTAGGTCCTCGATCTCCTGCTCAAGGCTTAATACTATTTTGCATAATTCCTGTTTATTTTCCTGCAAGAGATGAAAAGGGATAAACTCGATCTTTGGCTTCTTTGCTCTATATGGGAGGCTTGACTTTTTAAACTCCACATGCATGTCCCCAGGCTGAGGTAATGGGGCTTCGTCTTCGTCTGAACTCGTCTCCTCCTTTACTTTAGGCTCATAGTCTTCCTCTTCTTTAGAGGTCCAGCCATCATGCTCCAAGTCCCCATAGACCTTAGGGTCTCCGAGGTAATCAGCCACATAATTTTCCCCTTCCAAGTCCTGAGACGACATATTGCTCTAAATCTGTAACAGAACAGCTCGAAACGAAAACAAAGGATATTTGCATGATACGGTGGTCAAAACCTTCGAGAGTATATATAATGAATTTTTACCGACCAAAATACGTAACGTGCAAGAAAATGGAGTCCGGAAGGCACACGAGGTGCCCACGAGACAGGGGGGCGCGCCCAGTAAGGGTGGGTGCACCCTTCACTCTCATGGGGGGCTCGTGTCCCTCTCGGACTACTTCTTTCTTCCAAAAATTCTTAAATATTCCAAAACTGATAAAAATTGCCATTGGAGTTGTTTTGGAGTCGGTTTACTTACCGTACCACATACCTATTCCTTTTCGGAGTCTAGAATGTTCTGGAAAGTGTCCCTTATGTATTCCTCCGGGGTTACGGTTTCAATAATATTAGTTTCAACATTGATAGGATTACCTGAAATATAATGTTTAATTCTTTGACCATTCACCACCCTCGGACTTGTGCCTTCGAAGTTGTTGATTTTTATGGCACCAGAACGATAGACCTCCTCGATAACGTAAGGACCTTCCCATTTAGAGAGAAGTTTTCCTGCAAAAAATCTTAAACAAGAGTTGAATAATAACACATAATCTCCTACATTAAACTCACGCTTTTGTATCCTTTTATCATGCCAGCGTTTGACTTTTTCTTTGAATAGCTTGGCATTCTCATAGGCTTGGGTTCTCCATTCATCAAGTGAGCTAATATCAAACAACCTCTTCTCATCGGCAAGTTTGAAGTCATAGTTGAGCTCTTTAATAGCCCAATATGCTTTATGTTCAAGTTCAAGAGGTAAATGACACGCTTTTCCATAAACCATTTTATATGGAGACATACCCATAGGATTTTTGTATGCAGTTCTATAGGCCCATAATGCATCATCAAGTTTTTTGGACCAATTCTTTCTAGATATATTGACAATCTTTTGCTGAATTAATTTGAGCTCTCTATTGCTCAACTCTACTTGACCACTAGACTGCGGATGATAAGGAGATGCGATTCTATGATTGACATCATACTTAGCAAGCATCTTACGGAAAGCACCATGAATAAAATGTGAACCACCATCAGTCATAAGATATCTAGGGACTCCAAACCTCGGAAAAATAACTTCTTTAAGAATTTTAATAGAAGTGTTATGATCAGCACTACTAGTTGGAATAGCTTCTACCCACTTAGTAACGTAATCAACATGTCACACCCTAGCTAGTTCATGCATTAGAGTGTTGCATCATGTTTATTCTTTCAACAGAAACCTGAAATGGGGATGTCAGAACCCCCAGCCCCCTCTGAAACAACTAGGGTTTACTAAAAATAATTTCAATGAACCTGAAATGCCCTTCTAAAATGTCCATCATTTTTGTCCTGGTTCAGAACCTCTGCCAAAAGTGATGCACAGTTTTCTAGGTCATCCTAAGGTCTTTGAGTTAATTCATAATTATTTGAATTTGGGTATTTTAAATTTATAAAATATTTCAAATGCTCAAATATCTCCAAACTAAAATGTTTCATGTTGGAAATAATCCAACTATGGACCAGGAGCAGTTTGGTGATTTTAGGAGTTGCCTAAGTATTTTTAATAATTCAACAAACTTACAGAATAAATAAAAAATAGAAGAACAGGGGAAAAACTTACCTGGCGCCTACTAACCGGCCCACCATCCGGCCCAGCCCAGCAGCCGCGCCAGCGAGCTGCTTGGCTCGACCAGGCAGGCAGGCAGGTGCTCGACGGCGAGCACCGCATGGGTGCCACGCACCTGCTCGCCGCCTCGCCGCTCCACTCGCCCGGCTAACGACGTGGATCACTCCCCCTCGCTCTCCCGAACCCCCCAGACACCTCCTCTCCTCTCCAGCTCCTCTCCCTCGCTCTCCCACGCCGTGGCCGACGCCACCGCCGCCGTGCCTACGCCGTAGACGCGCTCTCCGTCAACCCCACGCCGCGCCACCGTGTCCACGAGCTCCGCCACCCTCCTCTCCTTCGAACAAGCCGAGCCCCGTGTGCTCGTGTGGCCCGAGTCCACCGCACCGACCTCCCCGAGTTCGCCGTCGCCGGAGATCCCCTTCAACACCGTCGCCGCCTCAGCTCGTCCCCGACCCCGCCGGTGGCCTCTACGGGTGCTCTGTGAGCCTAGCTACCCCTCCTACCCTTCCTCTCTCGCCCCGAGCCATGTAGCCACCGCACGAAGATCACCCACACGCACCGCTGCGGATCTCGTCGCCGACGTGCTCCCGGCCATCCTCCGGCCAACTCACGGTGTCCAACGCACTCACCACGTTGTGTTGAGTCCAACCGTGCACTCCCCGCACCTCACCGCACACCCTAGCCCCGAGTTCGCCTTCACCCGAACTCCGGTGACCGCCTAGGTCGTCGCCGGCGCCAACTCCAGCCACCCCGACCTCAACTCGCTCCACCAAGAGCTGCGGTTCGTCCCCAGCTCCACGTAGATGCCTTCCGCGCCCCATTTGGTGGCCGGAACGGCCAAAACCACTTCCGCCGCCGCGTCGGGCTCGCCGGCGGCTAAACGCCGGTGCAGCCGTTTTGACTTTGACCACGGGTGGGCCCTGGTTGACTCTGTTGAGTCAATGACAGGTGGGGCCCCCTTCTGCTAATTATCCAGATTAGTTTAAACTAAATTAAATTAGTTAATTATCCACTGACACCCTGGACCCACTGGTCAGTTTGACCTGGGCCGGTCTATTGACTTGCTGAGGTCAGCATGACCTCATGCTGACGCAGTAAACCTTTTCTGAAATTAAAATAAATCTAAAATGATTTATAAATTCCAGAAAATAACCCAAACTTTAAAAATTCATATAAATTCAACCGTAGCTCCAAATCAAACAAATTATATATGAAAAATGATCAGAAAAATCCAACCTATCCATCTGTACTAGTTTCACGCATGTTTAAACAAGCTAACTTGCGGTTTAGTGCAGAACAAGATAAAACACTTTAAAGGGCCATTTATGAGTTTGAAATTTGAATCTTTGGTTCAAATTGATTCAAACCCATCTGGTTTTAGTTGCATTAGCCCAACACACTCATATTGCCATGTTTCATGCATGCATCATATTGTCGCACATTGTTTAGTGATGGTTGTGTATCGGTGTTCTTTGCGGCAGGTTCTGCCTCCGAGGAGTACCGTGATTACCCTAGCGAAGAACCGTATCCGTGCATCGATCCATCAGGCAAGCAACCAACCATTTGATCATATCGATACAATCCCATGTTCTCGCTCTTGCTCTCTTTTACTGCATTAAGACAACGCGTTTCAAACTGCTGTGTGGTACGGTAGTTGAACCCATTTCCTCTGCATGACCTGTCATTGCCACAGTAATTAGATGAAACCCACTAGCATGTGTAGGAATTGATTGAGCCATATGTATGTGTTGTTCCTACCTTGCTATGCCTGCTATGCTTAGAGTTGTGTCAGGTCTGATTCATCTGGGTGATGGGCTAGAGTGAAATGATCATGTCGGTAATGAGAGTGATGTGGTGAACACGATTTGGTAAAGGTATCGATGGGAGGCCATGTAGGAGTACATGGTGGGTTGTTTCATTGAAGCTGACCTTAAGAACTGAGATCTGTATGCGTGATTTAAGATTCAGCTACTACCATGCATTGGGCCCTGAAATATGACCCCGCTCGACTTCTTATTCACCCTAGTCCTCTGTCCAGGAGTTGCAAGTAGTTTCTGGTGTTTGTAGCTTACTGGAGGCCGTGGACAGCGCTGACCGCGGGGTGGGCTGTGATGCGGTAGGTACGTGGCACGGTGTACCGAATACCCGTTAGGTATCTCGGGAACCCTGTACACATCGTTCGGGGCCGTATGGGAAACCTCGGCCGGACTCCCTGCGGATGGAACCTGGATAGGCGATAAACCTGGACTAGAGACTTAGGTGTTTAGGTAGGTCGTGGTCTACACCCACGTCGGCTTTCGCTTGAAGTCTGCCGAGCACATGTCGTGTGCAGACGCTAAGTGGTGGAAACATGTATGAAGAAGTACACCCCTGCAGGGTTAACATGATCTATTCGAATAGCCGCGTCCGTGGTAAAGGACTACTTGGTTGCCTATACAGTTCATAGATAAGTAAACTGGAAACTACTAAAAGCCTCAAGATAAGCGTGAGTGCCGAGGATGGCTCCTCCGTAGGAAGACGGAGGTGGATTCTCGGTAGTGTATTGAAGTGGTGAGTAGTGGACTCGTGTGCACAAAACCATTTCAAGTTGGTGTCTCGTAAGTTAGCTTAGCCAAGAGTCAAAGCTGGCTTGCTGCAATAACTCCACCAACCCTTCTTGATAATGTGCATGTATGTAGGATCTGATGTAAGTCTTGCCGGGTACCTTTGTACTCATGTTGCTATAATTTACATTTTACAGAAGACGCTGCAACCCCTTCTGATGGGTTCTTCGTAGACATTGACATCGATGAGTAGACTGAGGCCCAGGTGGTAATCCTGAGCTTGTGAAGGACCACGTAGTATAGCTAGGCTTTCCAAGCCTCTTTTATTTTACTAGTTGTCTGTACTCAGACAAGTTACTTCCGCCGCTGGTTTGTATGACTGTATGACTTGAATGCTGGGTCATGTGACCCGTACTTATGTGTATGTTATGTATGGCTCTCTGAGCCTTAAATAAAGTACTTGTGTTGTAGAGTCGTGTTGTGATGCCTTGTTGTATTTGCACATATCGAGCATATTGTGTGTATGATTGAAATGCTTGGTATGTGTGGGATCTGACTATCTAGTTGTTTATCTTTAGTAGCCTCTCTTACCGGGAAATGTCTCCTAGTGTTTTCATTGAGCCATGGTAGCTTGCTACTGCTCCGGAACACTTAGGCTGGCCGGCATGTGTCCTTCTTCGTTCCTGTGTCTGTCCCTTCGGGGAAATTTCACACATTGAGTACCGGAGCCCTGTTAGCCCGCTACAGCCCGGTTTACCGGAGTCCTGCTAGCCCAGTGCTATAGCCCGGACCCACTTGCTGATGACCGACACGTTCGATGCTGGGTCATGGATGCATGTCCCTATAGGTCTGTGCCACTTTGGGTTTACAACTAGTCATGTCAGCCCGGACTCCTTATCATATGGATGCTAGCGACATCCTCATATACGTGAGCCAAAAGGCGCAAACGGTCCCGGGCAAAGGTAAGGCTACACCCGTGGGAATACCGTGCGTGAGGCCGCAAAGTGATATGAGGTGTTACAGGCTAGATCGATGTGACATTGAGTCGGGGTCCTGACAGCGTTGGTATCAGAGCTGGACTGCCTGTAGGTTCTCCAAGCCAAACTGGTCGATGTTGAGTCTAGAAATGCTTTAGTTATATGTAGGGGAATCGATTGTGGGATGGTACGTAAGGCTCTTTTTACTTCTTTATCTCATGGCATTCTGATCTGAGTCAGTCCATTCTTCTACCGGGGATTAAGGATTAGGATCTTCTCTCTCTATTAGGTTCACGTGTTACTAATCAGTAGTACCTTATAGGTTTGATGACTACAAGCCTAGTTCAGTTCTACTACCTTGTTATGCTGATAAGTTGGACCCAGAACCTTGATAAGATATTGTTGAGTGTCTATGCAATTTTTTTGATAAATGTCTCAAACCCTTCTTGAGCATTTATAGCCGTTATGCTGTCGAATTGCTAGAAATTCTAATGCCTTTGCATTATGGTTGTGCTTTCAGATGGCCACTCGCGACCAAAATCAAGTGGTTCGCCTGACCCGATGCATTGTTGTGACCGGTCATACGGCCATGTTAGTCCGAGTGATGATCGAGACGGGTTACCGTTGGTATCCCGAATACACGGTCGAAGAGCAGTTTCGAGATTTTAACCAAAGCCAGTATCTTTGCACCGTCCGGATATTTCCCTCTTATCCTGGTTCTACCGAGGCTCTTCACTGCTCCTATGGGCTCGGTGTTACTATTGAGATGGCCGTGCAAGATGCGGCTTATTCTATGATGACCATCATGCGAGTCAGGACTGGCCTACTTCGCAACACCGACTTTCGGTATATGCGAGCTTCACTTCCTGGAGCGCACGGTTATCTTTGGGCTATCTATGCTGACTCCAATCAGGAGGACTCACTAACCCGCTCCACTGCTGAGTTTCTCGAGGATAAGGACCGAGAGAATCGGGCCTTGAGAATGGAGCTTTTCAACACCCGCGCCGATCATTGGGCCACCTTGACTCGGTTTGCACCGGCTGTGCAAGCTGGATGCATGGATATGAGAGATCTGTATCCTGTTAGGTCTGCTCTGCCGGACATGATGGATTGGCGTGATGTGGGAGGCATCACCCCACCTCGTGGTCCTCGCAGGCCACCGTTTGTTGGTCCAAGACCTCACCCTAGCCCTTTTGGTCCACAGGCTCCTCAGGACCGTTTGTTTTCGGATGCTCACGTTGAACTTCCAGGCTATGGAGGAGACTTCTATGAGAACTACTACGGAGATGACTGAGATAGTAGTAGTTCCACTAGGTATTGTAATAGTTGTATTTCCACCGTCCTGCGTGACTTGTGGAATATGACTTAGCGTGTAGTAATTCCGGGGGTGTAGGAAAAATAATGTATAGAAGCTTGGGATGCCTCCGATGAGCTGTAATCCTCTTTTCACCGTAGTAGTACTTTGTTTGGTTCTGTACTAAACCTTGTATGGTGTGTATGACGATGGAATAAATGAAGTAGTTCTGTATCTGCCATGTCATACGGATGATCATCTTGCATTCTGAGTTGTCCATTACATTCTACATTCTATGTCGGAATCTTATCATTTTGGACTTAACCATTGTCTTGTTCTCCTAGGATGGCCAACACGCGCAATAACCCTGTTCACCAAGAGCAGGCCGAAGGCAGTGAAGTCGGGAATGCAAATCTGCCTCACCCTCCCTCTCTGGCAGAAGTTATGCTAGAGGATGAGAGAAACAAGCGGGAGACCAACCGTTTGTTGGAGCATATTGAACAGAACACAGCACACCATCAGAGGACTAACTTGGTGTCACTCAGTGATTTCATCAAGTTACATCCACCTACCTTCCACCACTCCGTCGAGCCTCTCGACGCCGATGACTGGCTTCGCAGTATTACTCACAAACTGCGTTCTGCACTCGTAGCTGAGGCTGATAGGGTCACCTTTGCTGCATATCATCTCGAAGGCCCCGCCAGTCTCTGGTGGGAGAATTATGAAGCTATGCGCCCAGCGGGCCACGTCACTACTTGGGCTGAATTCAGCGAGGCTTTCCGTGAACATCACATTTCGTAGGGTCTCATGGACCGTAAACGTGAGGAGTTCTGTAGTTTCACTCAAGGTCGACTCTCTGTTGACGCTTACAGCAGGGAGTTTGGTAACCTTGCCCGTTATGCAACGGAGGAAGTTTCTACTGATGCCAAGAAGCAGGCAAGGTTCCGTAAGGGGCTTAGTCCTGAGCTCCGTTGTGACCTCCGTCTGCATGAGTGCACCTCTTTTCAGAAGCTTGTGAATAAAGCCATCAGTGCTGAGACGGGACAGACTGATTTCGACGCATCACGCAAGCATGGCCGTGACTTGGGTTCCTCATCCGGTGCTGGACCACAGAAGCGCCGTGTATGGGTGCCTAACACTGCCCTTCCACCTAGGTTTACACCGAGGCCATCCTATCAGGCGCCTCACCCAGCCAAGCCCTATGGTGGTCCAACCAACAATGCTCCCCCACGCACCAGTTCCGTGACGTGCTTCAAGTGTGGGGAATCAGGCCACTATATGCGCGAGTGTCCCCAAACCAACCCCAACCAGACAGCAAAAACTGTTGGCCGCGGCAAGCCAACAGGGAAAGTGTTCTACGCCAAGCCGGCCACCACTGCCCGTGGCCATGTTAATTGTGTTTCTGCGGAAGAGGCTCAAGAAGATCCCAACGTCGTTCTCGGTACGCTCCTTGTTAATTGCCACCCGGCATCTGTTCTTTTCGATACAGGAGCATCTCATTCATTTATATCCGAGAGCTATGCTCGTCTGCATAACACCACATTCTGTGAGATGCCCACCTCTATGGTAATTCAAACTCCGGGATCCAAATGGCAAACTTCTAGAGTAAGCCATGGAAATGAAATTCAAGTCGACAGACTTGTTTTTCTCGCATCTTTGATAGCCCTCAAATCTTCGGATATTAATATCATCTTGGGTATGGACTGGATGTCAGCCCATCATGCCAAAATTGATTGCTTCTCTAGGACTGTTCAACTCACCCATCCTTCGGGGAAGATAGTCAATGTCTTGACCCGAATAGCCAAGCGACAGTTATATTCTCTTAACGCCAGCCCTTTGCCAGACCTTGAGGACGTTCCAGTAGTCCGTGACTTTCCGGACGTCTTCCCAGAGGAATTGCCAGGTGTTCCACCTGACAGAGATGTCAAATTCGTGATAGATCTCATTCCAGGAACTGTCCCGATTTCCAGAAGACCCTACAAGATGGCACCTTTTGAACTAGCCGAGCTTAAGAAACAACTCGATGAGTCCTTGAAAAAGGGTTTCATCCGACCTAGTTCATCTCCTTGGGCTTGCCCCGTCCTCTTCGTCAAGAAGAAGGATGGTACGGCCCGGATGGTTGTAGATTATCGACCTGTCAACTTGGTCACAATTAAGAACAAATATCCGCTCCCCAGGATCAACGACCTGTATGATCAGCTCGCTGGATCCTCAGTCTTCTCTAAAATGGATTTGAGGTTGGGCTACCATCAAATCAAAATCAGGAACGGGGACATTTCGAAAATGGCCTTTGTTACTCGTTATGGCCAATACGAGTACACCGTCATGTCCTTTGGTTTAACCAACGCTCCAGCCACCTTCTCTCGGCTGATGAACTCAATCTTCATGGAGTATTTGGATAAATTCGTCATGGTTTACCTCGATGATATACTCATCTACTCCAAGAACGAGGAAGAACATGCCGAACACCTAAGGCTAGTGTTGAAGAAACTTCGAGAGCATCGCCTTTATGCCAAATTTTCTAAATGTGAATTCTGGTTGTCAGAAGTGACCTACCTTGGACATGTAATTTCTGGTAAAGGTATTGTTGTTAACCTTGAGCGAGTTCAAGCCGTCCTTAATTGGACTCCACCTGAATCGGTCAAGCAAGTTCGGAGTTTCCTTGGCCTAGCGAGCTATTGTCGTCGCTTTGTCGAGAACTTCTCCAAAGTTGCAAAACCTCTAACCGAACTCCTCAAGAAAGATAAAAAGTTTGAGTGGACTCCACAATGTGAGCACAACTTTCAGGAACTGAAAAGACGCCTGACATCTGCTCCCGTATTGGTACCGCCAGATTTCTCTAAGGACTTTGTTATCTACTGCGACGCCTCGCGACAAGGACTAGGTTGCATTCTCATGCAAGATCGACACGTAATTGCTTACGCTTCACGGCAATTACACCCACATGAGGAGAATTATCCTACTCATGATCTAGAGCTTGCAGCTGTAGTCTATGCACTTAAAACCCGGCGACATTACCTCCTCGGTAATCGTTGCGAAATATTCACTGATCACCAAAGTCTAAAGTACATCTTCACCCAACCGGATTTGAATCTCAGGCAAAGACGTTGGGTCGAGTTGATCACAGATTTTGACTTAGGAATAACTTACACCCCAGGGAAAGCCAACGTCATGGCTGATGCGCTAAGTCGTAAATCTTATTGTAACAACCTGATGTTACAACAAAGTCAACCGCTTCTCCATGAGGAATTTCGGAAGCTTAACCTTCACATTGTTCCTCAAGGATTTCTTTCCACCTTGGTGGCGAAACCTACTCTTACGGATCAAATCATCGCTGCCCAAAAGCGAGATAAGGGAATATCTAAGATCAAGGAGAACATTGCTAGCGGAGGTGCTAGATGTTTCTCCACAAATGATCATGGTGTTGTGTACTTTGAGAACCGTTTAGTGGTTCCCAAGAACCAGCATCTACGGCAGTTGATCCTTAAGGAGGCTCATGAATCTCCTCTCACCATTCATCCCGGTAGTACCAAGATGTATCAGGACCTACGCCAGAGGTTCTGGTGGACTAGGATGAAGAGAGAAATTGCTCAGTATATTGCTAATTGCGACGTCTGCCGTCGTGTAAAAGCAGAGCATCAACGGCCTGCTGGCACCCTTCAACCTCTAGCTATCCCTGAATGGAAATGGGATAAAATTGGTATGGACTTCATCACCGGTTTTCCCAGGACCAAGAGAGGGAATAATGCTATCTTCGTCGTTATCGATCGTCTTTCCAGAGTGGCCCATTTCCTGCCTGTTCGTGAGAGTATAACTGCTAGTCAGTTAGCATACTTGTACATCTCTCGAATAGTGTCTCTCCATGGTGTTCCTTTGGAAATTAACTCGGATCGAGGAAGTCTTTTCACCTCTCGATTTTGGGAAAGTTTCCAAAATGCAATGGGAACCCGCCTTTCTTTTAGTACCGCTTTCCACCCTCAATCAAGTGGTCAAGTGGAACGCGTCAACCAGATTCTAGAAGACATGCTTCGAGCCTCTGTTATCTCATTCGGAATGGATTGGGAGAAGTGCCTTCCATTTGCCGAATTCACTTATAACAACAGCTATCAGTCTAGCTTGGGTAAAGCCCCTTTTGAAGTTCTCTATGGACGAAGGTGTCGAACGCCTCTTAACTGGTTAGAGACCGGGGAAAGACAATTCTTTGGCCCGGACATGATCCAGGAAGCGGAAGAGCAAGTTCGCATTGTTCGTGAAAAGTTGAAAATAGCCCAATCTCGTCAAAAGAGTCAATACGACCGAAAACATAAGGCTATGACTTTTGAGGTTGACGAGAAGGCTTACCTTCGGGTTACTCCTCTGAAGGGAACCCATCGCTTCGGTATCAAGGGCAAATTGGCTCCTCGTTACATTGGACCCTTTCGCATTCTCGCAAAACGAGGAGAAGTTGCCTACCAATTGGAACTACCTCCGCATCTCTCCAGAGTCCACGACATCTTCCACGTTTCTCAACTCAGGCGTTGCTTCTCGGATCCTATCCGTGGAGTAGACCACGAAACGCTTGATCTCCAAGATAATCTCACGTATCAAGAGTACCCCGTTCGTATCCTCGATCAAGCTGAGCGTACCACTCGACGTCATAATATCAAGTTTCTCAAGGTTCAATGGTCGCACCATTCTGAGAATGAAGCAACTTGGGAAAGGGAGGATCGTCTTCGAATCGAGTATCCCGCCTTCTTCCCGGAGGAACCCAAATCTCGGGACGAGATTCTTTTAAGTGGGGGTGAGTTGTCACACCCTAGCTAGTTCATGCATTAGAGTGTTGCATCATGTTTATTCTTTCAACAGAAACCTGAAATGGGGATGTCAGAACCCCCAGCCCCCTCTGAAACAACTAGGGTTTACTAAAAATAATTTCAATGAACCTGAAATGCCCTTCTAAAATGTCCATCATTTTTGTCCTGGTTCAGAACCTCTGCCAAAAGTGATGCACAGTTTTCTAGGTCATCCTAAGGTCTTTGAGTTAATTCATAATTATTTGAATTTGGGCATTTTAAATTTATAAAATATTTCAAATGCTCAAATATCTCCAAACTAAAATGTTTCATGTTGGAAATAATGCAACTATGGACCAGGAGCAGTTTGGTGATTTTAGGACTTGCCTAAGTATTTTTAATAATTCAACAAACTTACAGAATAAATAAAAAACAGAAGAACAGGGGAAAAACTTACCTGGCGCCTACTAACCGGCCCACCTGCCGGCCCAGCCCAGCTGCTACGCCAGCGAGCTGCTTGGCTCGGCCAGGCAGGCATGCAGGTGCTCGATGACGAGCACCGCATGGGTGCCACGCACCTGCTCGCCGCCTCGCCGCTCCACTCGCCCGGCTAACAACGTGGATCGCTCCCCCTCGCCCTCCCGAACCCCCCAAACACCTCCTCTCCTCTCCAGCTCCTCTCCCTCGCTCTTCCACGCCGTGGCCGACGTCACCGCCGCCGTGCCTACGCCGTAGACGCGCTCTCCGTCAACCCCACGCCGCGCCACCGTGTCCACGAGCTCCACCACCCTCCTCTCCTTCGAGCAAGCCGAGCCCCGTGTGCTCGTGTGGCCCGAGTCCACCACACCGACCTCGCCGAGTTCGCCATCGCCGGAGATCCCCTTCAACGCCGTCGCCGCATCAGCTCGTCCCCGACCCCGCCGGTGGCCTCTACGGGTGCTCTGTGAGCCTAGCTACCCCTCCTACCCTTCCTCTCTCGCCCCGAGCCGTGTAGCCACCGCACGAAGATCACCCGCATGCACCGCCGCGGATCTCGTCGCCGACGTGCTCCCGGCCAACTCACGGTGTCCAACGCACTCACCACGTTGCGTTGAGTCCAACCGTGCACTCCCCGCACCTCATCGCACACCCTAGCCCCGAGTTCGCCTTCACCCGAACTCCGGTGACCGCCTAGGTCATCGCCGGCGCCAACTCCGGCCACCCCGACCTCAACTCGCTCCACCAAGAGCTGCGGTTCGTCCCCAGCTCCACGTAGATGCCTTCCGCACCCCATTTGGTGTCCGGAACGGCCAAAACCACTTCCGCCGCCGCGTCGGGCTCGCCGGCGGCTAAACGCCGGTGCAGCCGTTTTTACTTTGACCACGAGTGGGCCCTGGTTGACTCTGTTGAGTCAATGACAGGTGGGGCCCCCTTCTGCTAATTATCCAGATTAGTTTAAACTAAATTAAATTAGTTAATTATCCACTGACACCCTGGACCCACTGGTCAGTTTGACCTGGGCCGGTCTATTGACTTGCTGAGGTCAGCATGACCTCATGCTGACGTAGTGAACCTTTTCTGAAATTAAAATAAATCTAAAATGATTTATAAATTCCAGAAAATAACCCAAACTTTAAAAATTCATATAAATTCAACCGTAGCTCCAAATCAAACAAATTATATATGAAAAATGATCAGAAAAATCCAATCTATCCATTTGTACTAGTTTCATGCATGTTTAAACTAGCTAACTTGAGGTTTAGTGCAGAACAAGATAAAACACTTTAAAGGGCCATTTATGAGTTTGAAATTTGAATCTTTGGTTCAAATTGATTCAAACCCATCTGGTTTTAGTTGCATTAGCCCAACACACTCATATTGCCATGTTTCATGCATGCATCATATTGTCGCACATTGTTTGGTGATGGTTGTGTATCGGTGTTCTTTGCGGCAGGTTCTGCCTCCGAGGAGTACCGTGATTACCCTAGCGAAGAACCGTATCCGTGCATCGATCCATCAGGCAAGAAACCAACCATTTGATCATATCGATACAATCCCATGTTCTCACTCTTGCTCTCTTTTACTGCATTAAGACAACGCGTTTCAAACTGCTGTGTGCTACGGTAGTTGAACCCATTTCCTCTGCATGACCTGTCATTGCCACAGTAATTAGATGAAACCCACTAGCATGTGTAGGAATTGATTGAGCCATATGTATGTGTTGTTCCTACCTTGCTATGCCTGCTATGCTTAGAGTCGTGTCAGGTTTGGTTCATCTGGGTGATGGGCTAGAGTGAAATGATCATTTCGGTAATGAGAGTGATGTGGTGAACACGATTTGGTAAAGGTATCGATGGGAGGCCATGTAGGAGTACATGGTGGGTTGTTTCATTGAAGCCGACCTTAAGAACTGAGATCTGTATGCGTGATTTAAGATTCAGCTACTACCATGCATTGGGCCCTGAAATATGACCCCGCTCGACTTCTTATTCACCCTAGTCCTCTGTCCAGTAGTTGCAAGTAGTTTCTGGTGTTTGTAGCTTACTGGAGGTCGTGGACAGCGCTGACCGCGAGGTGGGCTGTGATGCGGTAGGTACGTGGCACGGTGTACCGAATACCCATTAGGTATCTCGGGAACCCTGTACACATCGTTCGGGGCCGTATGGGAAACCTCGGCCGGACTCCCTGCGGATGGAACCTGGATAGGCGATAAACCTGGACTAGAGACTTAGGTGTTTAGGTAGGTCGTGGTCTACACCCACGCCGGCTTTCGCTTGAAGTCTGCCGAGCACATGTCGTGTGCAGACGCTAAGTGGTGGAAACATGTATGAAGAAGTACACCCCTGAAGGGTTAACATGATCTATTCGAATAGCCGCGTCCGCGTTAAAGGACTACTTGGTTGCCTATACAGTTCATAGACAAGTAAACTGGAAACTACTAAAAGCCTCAAGATAAGCGTGAGTGCCGAGGATGGCTCCTCCGTAGGAAGACGGAGGTGGATTCTCGGTAGTGTATTGAAGTGGTGAGTAGTGGACTCGTGTGCGCAAAACCATTTCAAGTTGGTGTCTCGTAAGTTAGCTTAGCCAAGAGTCAAAGCTGGCTTGCTGCAATAACTCCACCAACCCTTCTTGATAATGTGCATGTATGTAGGATCTGATGTAAGTCTTGCTGGGTACCTTTGTACTCATGTTGCTATAATTTACATTTTACAGAAGACGCTGCAACCCCTTATGATGGGTCCTTCGTAGACATTGACATCGATGAGTAGACTGAGGCCCAGGTGGTAATCCTGAGCTTGTGAAGGACCACGTAGTATAGCTAGGCTTTCCAAGCCTCTTTTATTTTACTAGTTGTCTGTACTCAGACAAGTTACTTCCGCTGCTGGTTTGTATGACTGTATGACTTGAATGCTGGGTCGTGTGACCCATACTTATGTGTATGTTATGTATGGCTCTCTGAGCCTTAAATAAAGTACTTGTGTTGTAGAGTCGTGTTGTGATGCCTTGTTGTATTTGCACATATCGAGCATATTGTGTGTATGATTGAAATGCTTGGTATGTGTGGGATCTGACTATCTAGTTGTTTATCTTTAGTAGCCTCTCTTACCGGGAAATGTCTCCTAGTGTTTCCATTGAGCCATGGTAGCTTGCTACTGCTCCGGAACACTTAGGCTGGCCGCATGTGTCCTTCTTCGTTCCTGTGTCTGTCCCTTCGGGGAAATGTCACGCATTGAGTACCGAAGCCCTGTTAGCCCGCTACAGCCCGGTTTACCGAAGTCCTGCTAGCCCAGTGCTACAGCCCGGACCCACTTGCTGATGACCGACACGTTCGATGCTGGGTCATGGATGCCTGTCCCTGTAGGTCTGTGCCACTTTGGGTTTACAACTAGTCATGTCAGCCCGGACTCCTTATCATATGGATGCTAGCGACATCATCATATACGTGAGCCAAAAGGCGCAAACGGTCCCGGGCAAAGGTAAGGCGACACCCGTGGGAATACCGTGCGTGAGGCCGCAAAGTGATATGAGGTGTTACAGGCTAGATCGATGTGACATTGAGTCGGGGTCCTGACACAACAGCAACTAAAATATGTGTATAACCAATAGAGGAGGGAAAAGGTCCCATATAATCAAAGCCCCAAACATCAAACGGTTCAATAACAAGAGAGTAATTCATAGGCATTTCTTGACTTCTACTAATATTACCTATTCTTTGACATTCATCACAAGATAAGGCAAACTTACGAGCATCTTTGAAGAGAGTAGGCCAATAAAAACCAGATTGCAGTACCTTGTGTGCAGTTCTATCTCCAGCATGGTGTCCTCCATAAGATTCAGAGTGACACTTGCGTAAGATCTGTTCCTGTTCATGCTCATGTACACAACGTCTAATAACACCATCTACTCCTTCTTTATAGAGGTGTGGGTCATCCCAAAAGTAATGTCTTAAATCATAAAAGAACTTTTTCTTTTGCTGGTATGTGAAACTAGGCGGTATAAGTTTAGCAATAATGTAATTAGCATAATTAGCATACCAAGGAGTAGTACGAGAAGCATTAACGACCGCTAATTGTTCATCAGGAAAGCTATCATCAATAGGCAGTGGGTCATCAAGAACATTCTCTAACCTAGACAAGTTGTCTGCAACGGGGTTCTCAACTCCTTTTCTATCAATAATATGCAAATCAAATTCTTGGAGCAGGAGAACCCATCTAATGAGCCTAGGCTTAGCATCTTTCTTTTCCATGAGATATTTAATAGCAGCATGATCAATGTGAATAGTAACTTTGGAATCAACAATATAAGGTCTAAACTTATCAGATGCAAATACAACTGCTAAGAATTCTTTTTTAGTAGTAGCATAATTTCTCTGGGCAGTATCAAGAGTCTTACTACCATACTGGATAACATTCAATTTCTTATCAACTCTTTGCCCTAGAACAACACCTACAGCATAATCACTATCATCACACATAATTTGAAAAGGTAAATTCCAATCAGGTGGCTGAACAATAGGTGCAGTGATCAAAGCTTTCTTAAGTATTTCAAATGCTTCTACACAATCATCATCAAAGACAAAAGGAATATCTTTTTGCAATAAATTAGTCAGAGGCCTAGAGATTTTAGAAAAGTCCTTAATAAACCTCCTATAAAAACCGGCATGACCAAGGAAACTTCTTATACCTTTTTATGTCCTTGGGACATGGCATCTTTTCAATAGCATCAACTTTGGCTTTATCAACTTCAATACCTCTCTCGGAAATCTTATGTCCTAAGACAATGCCTTCATTAACCATAAAGTGACACTTTTCCCAATTCAGGACGAGACTAGTGTCTTCGCATCTCTACAAAACTCGATCAAGGTTGCTCAAACAATCATCAAAAGAGGATCCATAAACGGAGAAGTCATCCATGAATACCTCACAAATCTTTTCACAAAAATCAGAGAATATAGCGATCATGCATCTTTGAAAGGTAGCAGGTGCATTACATAAACCAAAATGCATACGTCTATAAGCAAAAGTATCGAAAGGGCAAGTAAAGGTAGTTTTTGATTGATCCCCCACTAACACAGGTATCTGAGAGAAACAAGAATAACCATCTAGAAAGAAGAAATGTGTGTGTTTGGATAGTCTTTCTAGCATTTGATCAATAAAAGGTAAAGGGTAATGATCTTTCTTAGTAGCTTTATTTAATTTACGAAAATCAATTACCATCCTATAACCTGCAATAATTCTTTGCGGGATCAATTCATATTTATCATTAGGAACAACGGTAATGCCTCCCTTTTTAGGAACACAATGGACAGGGCTTACCCAATCACTATCAGCAACAGGATAAATTATACCTGCCTCAAGGAGCTTTAGTATCTCCTTTCTTACCACTTCTTTCATTTTGGGATTCAGTCGTCGTTGAGGATCTCTAACTGGTTTGGCATCTTTCTCCATTGTAATTTGTGTTGGCATAACGTGGGACTAATGCCCTTAAGATTATCTAGAGTATATCCAATAGCAGCTCGGTGCTTCTTCAGAGTTTTCAATAATCTTTCTTCTTCTTGCTTTGAAAGGTTAGCACTAATAATAACAGGATATATTTTCTTTTCATCAAGATAAGCATACTTAAGATTATCAGGCAATGGTTTGAGTTCAAACACGGGATCACCCTTGGGTGGAGGGGGATCCCCAAGAATTTCAATGGGAAGGCTATGTTTCAGCACAGGTTCCTGTTTAAGGAACATTTCATCTATTTCCCTTCTTTCCTTCATAAACATATCATTTTCATGGTCTAGCAAATATTGTTCTAACGGATCAGTAGGAGGCACGACAATGGAAGCAAGACCAATAATATCATCTTTACTAGGTGGTTCCCTATCACGAGGTTGTCTACAAAACTTAGCAAAATTAAACTCATGAGACATACCATCTAAGCCAATGGTGACAGTATCTTTTTCACAATCAATCCTAGCACTAGCTGTATTTAAGAAGGGTCTACCAAAAATAATGGGACAAAAGTCATCTTGTGGGGAACCAAGAACAAGAAAATCAGCAGGATATTTAACCTTTCCACACATGACTCCAACATCTCTAATTATCCCAACTGGTTTAATGGTATCCCTATTAGCGAGCTTAATGGTAACATCAATGTCTTCCAATTCAACGGGTGAAATGTCGTGCATAATCTCTTTATATAAGTCATACGCTATTGCACTTGCACTAGCACCTATATAACATAAGCCATGATAACAATGATCTCCTATTTTAACAGAAATAATAGGCATGCCTACGACAGGTCTATGTATCTTAGTATCTGGTCTAGCAATATTAGCAATCTCATCACAGAAATAAATAACATGCCCATCTAAATCATCATCCAAGAGATCTTTAACCATAGCAATACTAGGTTCAACTTTCATTTGCTCAGCAGGTGTATAAGTCCTAGTATTACTCTTACGAACAATAGTCGAAGTTTTAGCATGATCCTTTATCCTAACAGGAAAAGGAGGTTTCTCAACATAAGTAGTAGGAACAATAGGATCACTATAGGTGATAGTCTTTTCTTCAACTGTAATAGGTGCAACTACTTTTACTTCAACGGGAGGATTATATTTAAACCACTTCTCTTTAGGGAGATCAACGTGAGTAGCAAAACATTCACAGAAGGAAGCTACTATCTCAGAGTCAAGTCCATACTTAGCGCTAAATCCATGAAAAGCATCGGTATCCATAAAAGATTTAACACAATCGAACTTAGGTGTTATACCTGACTCCTTACTGTCGTCGGAACCCCAATCTTCAAAGTTGAGTTTAATTCTTTCCAATAAGTCCCATTTGAAATCAATAGTCTTAAGCACATAAGAACCAGCACAGGAAGTATCGAGCAGGTTGCGATCATTAAGAGAAAGTCGAGCATAAAAATTTTGAATAATCATTTCCCGGGAGAGCTCATGATTGGGGCATGAATATAACATTGATTTAAGCTTCCCCCAAGCTTGAGCGATGCTTTCTCCTTTGCGAGGCCAGAAATTACATATGTAATTACGATCACGATGAACAAGATGCATAGGATATAACTTCTGGTGAAATTCCAACTTCAATCGTTTATAATTCCAAGATCTCGTATCATCACATAGCCTATACCATGTCAATGCATCTCCCTTCAAAGATAAAGGGAATACCTTCCTTTTGACAACATCATCGGGAATACCTACAAGCTTAAATAATCCACAAACTTCATCCACAAAGATAAGGTGTAAATCGGGATGCAATGTTCCATCTCCTGCAAATGGATTAGCTAGCAGTTTCTCTATCATACCCGAAGGAATCTCAAAGTAAATATTTTCAAAAAGTTCAGTAGGTTGAGGAGCAACTCTTTGCTTTTCTGGTCGGGGTGAAGATACCCCAAACAAGCCCCTCAAATGATTAGTTTCCATAGTGACAAGCAACGGAAAATTTCAGCACACTATATAAATGTTTACTTACCAAGTTCCACTCACCAAAAGCACTACACTCCCCGACAACGGCACCAG
Organism: Triticum aestivum; assembly: GCF_018294505.1. Taxonomy (NCBI): domain Eukaryota; kingdom Viridiplantae; phylum Streptophyta; class Magnoliopsida; order Poales; family Poaceae; genus Triticum; species Triticum aestivum. The sequence continues at coordinate 700,070,042 of NC_057801.1, forward strand.
AAAAGAGTCTTGATGACCCACAAGTGTAGGGGATCTATCGTAGTCCCTTCGATAAGTAAGAGTGTCGAACCCAACGAGGAGCAGAAGGAAATGATAAGCGGTTTTCAGTAAGGTTTTCTCCGCAAGCACTGAAATTGTAGGTGATAGATAGTTTTGTGATAAGATAAATTGTACAAGTAACAAGTAAATAAAGTAAATAAAGTGCAGCCAGGTGGCCCAATCCTTTATGTAGCAAAGGATATGCCTGGACAATTTCTTATAATGAGAAAGGAGCTCTCGAGGACACATGGGAATTATCGTCAAGCTAGTTTTCATCACGCTCATATGATTCACATTCGGTACTTTGATAATTTGATATGTGGGTGGACCGGTGCTTGGGTACTGCCCTTACTTGGACAAGTATCCCACTTATGATTAACCCCTATTGCAAGCCTCCGCAACTACAAAAGAAGTATTAAGGTAAACCTAACCACAACATTAAACATATGGATCCAAATCAGCCCTTAACGAAGCAACGCGTAAACTAGGGTTTAAGCTTCTATCACTCTAGCAACCCGTCATCTACTTATTACTTCCCTATGCCTTCCTCTAGGCCCAAATAATGGTGAAGTGTTATGTAGTCGACATTCACATAACACCAATAGAGGAAAAGACAACATACATCTTATCAAAATATCGAACGAATACCAAATTCACATGACTACTAATACAAGACTTCACCCATGTCCTCAGGAACAAACGTAACTACTCACAAAGCATATTCATGTTCATAATAATAGGAGTAATAATATGCATCAAGGATCTGACCATATGATCTTCCATCAAGTAAACCAATTAGCATCAACTACAAGGAGTAATCAACACTACTAGCAACCCACAGGTACCAATTTGTGGTTTTGATACAAGATTGGATACAAGAGATGAACTAGGGTTTTGAGAGGAGATGGTGCTGGTGAAGATGTTGATGGAGATTGACCCCCTCCCGATGAGAGGATCGTTGGTGATGACGATGGTGATGATTTCCCCCTCCCGGAGGGAAGTGTCCCCGACAGAACAGCTCCGTCGGAGCCCTAGATTGGTTCCGCCAAGGTTCCGCCTTGTGGCGGCGGAGTTTCGTCCCATAAGCTTGCCCACAATTTTTTCCAGTGTAAAAGCCTTCATATAGCAGAAGATGGACACCGTGGGGCCACCAGGGGGCCCAGGAGACAGGGGGTGCGTCCAGTAGGGGTGGGCGCGCCCCCCACCCTCCTGGCTAGGGTGTGGGCCCCTCATGTATTCTTTCGCTCAATAATTCTTATTAATTCCAAAAACATGTTTCGTGGAGTTTCAGGATTTTTGGAGCTGTGTAGAATAGGTTTCCAATGTTCGCTCCTTTTCCAGCTAGAATTCCAGCTTCCGGCATTCCTCCTCTTCATGGTAAACATTGTAAAATAAGAGAGAATATCCATAAGTATTGAGATATAATGCGTAATAACAGCCCATAATGCACTAAATATTGATATAAAAGCATGATGCAAAATGGGCGTATCAGCGCCGAAATGTTCTGTCGCCGTGAAGTGGAGCATCGGCGAAGTAGTCGGCGTAGAGCATGCAGTAGCCTTCGAGTTGCTGGTTCTTTTCTTTCACCCACCCCGGCGCCGAGCCACCTCGCCGTGGCTTTTCATTGCTCGCCAGCAGCTGGGCGAGGGCGGCGAGCACCATGAGATGCTCTTCTTCCTGGACGTCGGCCTCGGCTTCCTCCTCCAGCAGCGCGGCGAGCACTTCCTCGTCATCCGATTCCATCGCCGAGGCAGGCAAATCACCGAACACCTTGCGCCCGGTGGGCATGCACCCGCCGCTAAACTGCCCCTCCGCGTCCGGAAACGGCGGCCGAAAACGCCCAGCTGCTGTCCGAGGAGCTGCCGCGGTGAACCTCTACTATTTTTCCGGCGACGAATGGCTATCTACCGGTGAAGGGCGGCGGGCGGCGCCGGGATATAGCTAGTGGCGGCCGAGAGCGCGGGGGGTGGGAGGCGAGTCGGGGAATAAAATCTTGACTTTTCACCTGACGACATGGGCCAGCCGCGCTTTTCCCTTGCGCCGGAGCCCCCAAGCGCTCTGAGCGCGCCGGGTTCGGCCTGCGCCCGCCGGGCATAAAAAAGGTCCGAACCGGCGCTTTCCGTCGTCCCGGGGGCGCGACTGGGGCATTTTTTTGGCGCCTGCGCCAAAAAAGTCGCCTGGGGAGGCCTGTTGGGGGCGCGGCTGGAGATGCTCTTAGCTACATGGGGAGTTTCCATCTCCCCTCGGCCGGCTGTAGTTGGTGTTGTAGATGAGGCGCGCAAGGCGTTGGATTGAGGAGAAAGGAGTAGGGGGGTGGAGAGCAAGGCCATTTATAGAGAGAGAGGAGGAAGCGCAACACCGAGAGGAGCGGGCAAGGAACGAGGGGAGGCGTCGGATCTGAGCCTGATCCGCGTGAGGCGAGCAAGGGCCAATAGTAGATTGGATCGCGGATAAACTACGGGGAGGAAGGGAGCCAATGGTTCAATTATGAGGTAATTGATGAAGATGTGCCTCGTGCTACGGGTAATCGTCTTCCAAGAAAAGGAAGATGAAAGACGGTCTGTTAAGTTTCCTACTAATAAGACTACCCATAATGGGAGTAACATAGGTAGTAACATCACACATATATCTAGATAAAATAGATGATGTGGCAAGCAATAAATGAAGAAAGAGAGACATGTAGTAACATAGCTAGTTACTACTAGTATGAGTAACATCACACATATCAAGGCAAGATGAGTCTATAGCATAATAAATGAAGTGTTGCATGTTATCACACATATGTTACTCCCCACTATAGAGGTAATAACATAGAATAGTAACATGGGCATGTTACTACTCTATGTTACTGCCCATTGTGGCTAGTCTAAGCAACTACGAGGTGAGACTCCCTAAAATATCGCCAGCCAGAGTTTTCATGCAGGCGCCCTAATCAATCCTGTTAATTGTTAATCAATCCTAATTAATACTGACGGAGGGAGTAGGTATACTACTCCTAATAAGCAGCAAGCAAATGAATCATATCTAGAAAAAATTCCGTCACGATCCAACAGTATACCTATAGAGAGAGAGTATTGTCTATGATCTCATAAGAGTGGTGCTGTGATGAGATCGTATGGGATATGACCGACACATTATCAAACAAGTCCTGATCAGGCCTATGTTTTTGGCAACACAAATCAAATTGGTAAAAATGTCTGGCACTGCACTATATGCTCCTTTCCTTCCTCTTTTCCCCCTTTTGCTGCCGGCTTGTTGTTGTTGTCACTTCTTTCTTCCTTTTCACATTTTGTCTACTAGTACTTGCTGGCATCTATGATTTGAGGTGAGCTATGATGATCCTAGCATTTCTTTTCTGTGTTGATTTGGGTCGGCCAGATTTGAGGATTTGGCAAATATATATAATTTGAGCAAACCCAAGGCGAGGTTGCTCACATTTGATGTCATAATGGCTATAGTTTTACAACCCTTGGGGTGGACGACCATATCAGATGATTGTCTAATTATTTGGACATTAATTCAATTTGGTGCCATGCCACAAGACATACAATAAAACAAAATGTGCCAACACAACTAAGTACTCTCTCGATCTCTAAATAAACGTCTTTCATTTAGTACAACTTGTATCCTTGTATCCATCAAACATCCGATAAAATAAATAAATGTGCTACATGAAGTTAATATCCACGGGAATGAGTGTGGATTTACATGGCAACATGAGAACTTATGCAAGTATGTATGCGTACCAAGTATTTATGCGTCCAAGACAAGAATAACCGACAACTCAGGACATGGCAACATGAGAGCTTGCTCCTGTTAGTTGATAAAGCTAATCAAACATGAAAGCCACTCAGAAATTCATTCATTGAGCTCTTTGGGATTTAGGAATTCATGTAATTAATGCAGGTCAAGGATGATACACATCACAACAACGCATATTACAAATCATAATACCAAGGCATGGTTACCAACTCAGGCAATCATACTACCAAAGCAAGCTAAACTGTTTACCACAATTCTCGAAGAAGTTAATCAAATACCACAACAAACTAAGCCCATCAATATAATCAAAGACGACGCCCGCAATTCCATCGATCATGATGGCCTCGGGGATCATCAGGACATCATTCTTCAGGAAGATCACCAAAAAGAATTGAAAAGTCTCTCACCGCGGCCAACCATCATGCACCACGTGGCCGTGCTGGCTCGCAGCCATTCTCTCGCACGTTAATGTGTGTGATGAGAGAAAAGGCATTAGAATTACTCCATAAAGCTTTATTATGCATAAAAACAGTATAAATAACAGTAGGAAAACATGATGCAAAATGGACGTATAAACTCCCTCAAGCTTAGACCTTGCTTGTCCTCAAGCGAAAACCGAAATCGAAAAGCATGCCCACATGCTTAGAGAGAGAGAGGAGTCGATAAAAACAAAATACTGACATAGAAGCATCATGCATATTATTATAACAGCAACAAACTTTATCATAAAACTTTTATCACCTAATTTTTATCATATAACTTTTATCATATAACTACTAATGAACAAGTAACAATTCATCACAACATTGAAGTATAAAACATAAACTCTATTGAAAATCAACAAACTATGTTCTCAGTCAACTTTGCAACTACAATTCATCATATTTTCAGGAAGGGTCACGTATCGGAGCCTTTTGGCAAGTCCACATACTCAACCATCTTTTAATCTTCTATGATTGCTAACACTCACAGCATACCAATGAGCAAAAAGTTTCAACCAGACACATAGAAAGATAGGGGGGTTATGGTTTCGCCTCCCAACGTATTCACCTCAAGAGTGATGCCAACAATAATAACTCATGCTCACTCATATCCAACTAGATATATGTTCCTAGATCTTTCCTCGCCACATGATGCTTGCAAAAAGAGAAAATAAAAAGAAATAGGGAAGAATACTTTGACTCTTGCATAAAAGTAAATACATAAAAGTAAAAGATAGGCACTTTGCAGAGGGAAGCAGAGGTTGCCATGCGCTTTTTGTTTGTATGCCAAATCCCTTAATGCAAAAGAATGTCACATTATATTGCCCCTTATGATAGCAACCTTTATTATGCAGTCCGTCGCTTTTATTACTTTGCCATCACAAGTTCGTACAACGCTCACTTTTCTCTTACACTTAATGATCCAACACATCTAGAAGCAATTTTTATTACCCTATTGCACCGATGACAACTTACTTGAAGGATCTTACTCAATCCATAGGTAGGTATGGTGAACTCTTAAAATAAAATTTTGGGTTAAGGGCTTTTGGATGCACAAGTAGTACTTAGTGCGGAATTTTTGGTTAGCAAAGATTTTGAGCAAGCACCACATGTTGAAGGATCTATGACAATATAACTTCTATGTGAATATGAACAAACATAAACCATTACATTGTCTTCCTTGTCCAACGTCAACAATTTTGGCATATTTAATGGGGCTCACAATCATAGAAGACATCCAATATAGTGTATTTCATGTGAATCTTCTCTTCCTCCTTATTAATTCTGTCATGAATTGCATCATTGACCAATGCTATGTTTGTCAATCTTCAATAATTTTATTACTTATACTTTTCCTTATGTGATGTCATTACTTACCATAAGACTAGCATATGATATTTTTCATTTTATTTTCCTTTTATTGAAACAAAAAAGTAAAGAAACAAAACTCAAACTGCTCATTATTATATATCTCGCACACGATTACATAGAAAGAAAAGATCACTAAGCAAGCACTTGAAGATAGATCAAACTAAACTTTTATTTAACTAAATCATAGGATAACTAAAGATTGGACTAAAATAGATAAAGGCAAAGAAAGTGGTGATGATATGATACCGGGGTACCTCCCCCAAGCTTGGCACAAGCCAAGGGCAGTGGCCATACCTGATATATACTCAAATCTCCTTTGGTGGTGAAGATGATGATGATGGTGGTGTTGCCTTATTCTCCAATAAATTCACGAGTACCTCCTTCAAGCTTTGAATCTCTCGAAGAGCTCGGTGAAGTAACTCAGTGTTCTTCTCTACTTCGGCCATAATATGTTTATTCTCTGGTCCCCATGAGTTTGTCCCTCCATCACTTTCTCTTGGACGAAGCAGGTGCACACGAGGAGGATTTTTGAACCCATAATTGTGAATCAAATTGTAAAAGTTATTTCGATGTAACCTGTGTAGAGGCCTCCTTAAAGAGGCCCATCCAACGGTCCAGATAATGATACTATATGCAAGTACGAGCCATATCGCTGCTCTCTTGAAATCGATCATTCATACTCCCTCCGATCCATATAGTCCCTCATAACATATTTCATACATATAAAGATGATATAAAAGTTATATTATGTGTTAGCATTTCCCAAAATACACCATAATAATTAATTAGGATAATCGATTTTATGGCCTGAACTGAACTTTAAAGTGGTTAACAGGAACAAACAATAGCATAATTGAAAACTACACATTTTTTTGACCAAATTACATATACAAATTATTTTAATCCGATTTACGGTTGCAAAGTTATAGTATAATCATGTTTAACATATTCTATGTAAATAAAAAAGTCAGGGACATAACAGGCTGAAAACGTAGCGAACTGGGCCTACTGCAGCTGAACACTGAATACTAAATGGCGCCCAGGCGCGCGTGATAGCGGCTGCCGCAGTTGGGCCAAAGCCCAATAGAGAAAGGGCACTTGATGTTGGTCCGTGGGTTATTCGAAGAAAAAATCAGTGGCTTTTTTGTAGAACATATGACGACGGACGGGCATAAGCGCTCCATACTTTATTAGTAGGTATACATAATAACAAGTGCTTTGAAATTTGTTTCCGTTTTATTAGTTGCAAACTCGCTACTTTTTGGTAGCAACTGAGCTACAATACTAAACCTGGGTGAGCCACTACAAAGCAAAGCCCACTACTTGTTCTCTCATGATCCAGTCTGGTCTTAATCCCTCATTGTTTTAGCTAAGGTTTGGGCGGGCCATGTCCCATTTGGCTTGGCTGTAGCTCCCCTAGTGCTGATTGGTGTGTTTGTTCTCCTTCCTCTGTTATATATGCAGGTGGAGAAAAAATGACTGATCTCAACAAGCTGCATCCTGACCTAAATGAGGTAACTCGCAGTCTCAATGAGCCGCCACACGATGAAACATCGGAAGCTCTCCTTGTCGACGGTGGAGATTATGTGCCGCCTTTTTGTTTCACACAACCGGATCCTCGAAGGATTTCTATATATGGTGGTCGTGTTGTAGGGGTGTCATCTGTCCCTACTATCGCCCGTTGAACCAATTGTTTTTGTGCAGTCAAAGAGTCATACTCTAACTGACATAGACACTTGGAGAGCTGCTACTGGACCTACCGAGATTGAACTCAGAGTAGGTGCTCTTGGCGGTAGTGCACATGGTGACGAAGATGATGATGCTTGGTCCCAACCAAGGGAGCCATATGTGGGTTTGGGTATTTGAGACAAACAGTCAAGACGGGCGAGGATGTTGAGTTCGAGTAACTCTTATATGCGTCCAATATGTGAGTTGTTTATTTTCACGATCAGTATGTGATGGCGTTGAATGGATATTCTGGAAGTTGGGAGCGTAATCTAGAGTAAAGGAGTAACTTAATTTTCCTGGAATGTTGACTGTGAAGAAGACGAGAAGGGACTATAGTTGCAGATGGAGTCACATGGAGTCTGTGAGTAGCAGCGGTGTGCATGGTCTAATCTCAAATCCAATATACATGAAGATTCAACATAAAAGGTGGTGGAGAATATTCGCCGAGATGAAGTTTGTTAGAATTGTGTCGAATATATTTGTACAAGGTAGGTAACAGTTGGACTTGGAGTCGTACAGTGTATAGACAGGGTATGATGTATTGTTCTATTAGGACACTTGTATTATAAACCTCTTATATAATGCAGGGGTAGACAATGATGTAACATATGCCAACATAATAGCATAGGCTTGCAGGGGAGCCGGCGGCGTCTGCCGGTGCCCGGGTGACTGGTATGCGATATTGTGATGGTGTCACGGGAAGGAGCATCTGTAGTCAGGCCCTCGAGATGTAGCCATATCGATGAACCTCATTAACAAATCTCGGTATCGTGTCTTGTGCTACGCGTCTTGGATTATTCTATAGCGTGTTTTTTAGAAAAATCTAATGAACATATGGAACCTTAATAAAGCTTGAGTGACCAACGTGAGTCTGTGCGAGTGCGCCAGCCATTTGATCGGGTCGGCCGGCCGAGTATCGGGGGCCTGAAAGTCTTTGAGAGCACAGAGCAGAGTCAATTAACCAAACACATGCACTCGACCGGGTCTCGTATTGACGTTATCTCTCGTGCGCGTATGGTGTTAAACAATTGCAAGGGGTGTTATCTCGTGCGCGTATGGTGTTATACAATTGCAACGGGTACGTCCTACGTACCACTCGACTGGGTCCATATGCGGTGGACCTCGATTGGACTGAATTAAGCCGATGTTTTTCTTTTTGCGGAGAAAAGTCGATGGTTAATTTTATTAAACCAAGTGGACATAACTAAACCATTGCGGGAAGCATCATTAGCAGGTTCCACTACTCGTAAACTACTACTAGGAGTTCAAGCCCACCTATATATGTGCGTCTTGTTGTAGCAAGTTTACGCAGCAAGAGAACAAAAAGCAAAAGCAAGCTCAACTTGTAAGCTACCTTGTGCTTAATTCGTCTAGCTAGCTAGCTAGCTCGATCCAGATCCAGAGCGGAGCATTGACCAATGGCTTCACACGTTCACCCCGCCGACGCCGACCGCTTCGATGTCTCCGTGCCGATGCGTATGATTTCTCCGGGAACTAGGATCGACTGGTACTACCTCCGTCTAGGATCATTAGTGTTCATCGTATTTTTGTTAAAGTTTGACCACATTAATGCATTTAATCAGAAATCATACTATTGGATCTTTATTCGAACATATTTCTTAATGATATTATTTTTTCTATATATAATTTAATATTATTAGTTAAAATCATGATCAAAATATGACCTAAAATACCATAGACTAGTATATCAGGGCAGAGGTAGCATGTTTTAGTTACATACAGAACTCATCATTTTATGAGTCGTAATCAATCAAACTGATCCATATATATCGTGTGTGTATGCTCACAGGGACAGGGAGGAGCACCGGCGCTGCATCGCCGCCTGCCTTGTCAAAGGGACGTACGTGCTCGAGAACGACAGGACACTGTGCAGGATAGAGCCGAAAGCGCTGGCGCCGGCGTGGTGGAAGAGCTTCCACTTCGACCTGGTGGACGTGCTCACAGACCGCTCGTTCATGCATAGGCGTGATCAATTCATCTTCGGCGCCATCTTTGAGCACGTGGCCCCGGCTCCTCGCCACCCATCCGCTCCGCGCTACATCGTCGCCTTCCGAGGAACCATGCCGCTGCATCCCAAGGCGGTGCATGACTTCTGCCTCGACTTCAAGGTCATCTTCAACACGCTGCCCGACTCAAAGCGCTGCAAGCGCGCGCGCCTCGGGGTGGAGAGCCTCCTCGCCACCATCCCCGCCGACAGGGCCGGCCCTGGGGAGGGGCAGGGGGGGGCGGCCGCCCCGGGCCCCCAAAATCCAGGGGCCCCCCCGATAGTTAGGCTATAGGCCTATGGCCCATACTAGGCAGACGCGCGCTAGGGAGCAGCAGCTCGATCTCCCGATCCCAACGATCGAGTGTTTGATAGAGAGATCAGCGGAATTTCCTTTAACGTAAAAAAAAGAGCGATCAATTAGCTGCACGGGTGATTTCCTTCCTATTCTGTTCGACCATTTCATCAGGTAGGGTCGATCACGCAACGATTCCCGGGTCCCAGCCTAGCTGCAGGCCGCCGACGCCGCCGTGCACACACGCACGCACTCCCGCCTGGCCGCCTCGCCGCCCCCAACCCCATGGTAATATCCTTCCTAATTTGTGTATGTTCGCCCCTGATTTCAATTCCGGGCCCTGTTTGGCATTTGCTCAATTGTTCTCCCTCAATCGTCTGTAGACTCTAGGCGCTGTGCAGACCCCCTGTGTACTGTATACACACACGCACTGAAGTTTGATCAGCACTCCGTCAGGTATTGCGATATATTCATATAATATTGATACAAAAAAAAATTCCTTTGATGCATAGCCGGCACTGTTCAATAACTGATAGAACAAATTGTTTTGTTTTCAGCATTGTGTGTGTTATTATGACGTCCTCCAGTAAGAGGAAATATTTTAATGTTTTTGACTGATACGGCGATCACTTATTTGAATGATAGATTCAAATAATTCATGGTGTTTAAAGATATATTCTGATTTTTATCGGGCAACCTGATGTCATTAAGTGACAATGAACTTGAAGAATGTTGCATAAAATTTGCAGAAACTTTCTCTTAATGGTTCATCTAATGTTGAGGTATACAATCTTATTTCTGAATGCAATAGCAGTACACCTGCTTTTTCCCTAAAAAAAACAATCTTATTTTTGAATTGATGATTATAAGATTCACTTTGTCAGATGGTGTAATGTCTGCTATGGAGATTTTCGGGCATGCCAGAGAAGTTGATTGTTATCCCAATATCTCCATTGTCTATCACATCTTACTTACTGTGCTTGTGACGGTCGCATCGGCCGAAAGAAGCTTTTCAAAGTTAAATTATTGAAGAATTATTTGAGGTCAACAATAACTCAAAAGAGATTAAATGGCTTGGCTACATTATGCATCGAGAAGAAATTATTGGATGGGATTAACATCGACCCCATCATATGTGACTTTGCATCGAGGAATGTTAGAAGAAATTTCAAGGTAATATGTATAAATTATTTCATGCATATACTAATTTTGGATGCATTTAAGTGTTACTGGTAATAATTTATATATACATTTTTGAGAAAAAAATATACATAAATATACATATATTACAATGAGTGTATATATATTAAGGGTCCCCAATTTTTAGTTCGCCCCGGGCCCCCAAAATCTCAGGACCGGACCTGCCCGCCGACTCCGACGTCTGGCTCACGGGGCACTCTCTCGGCGCCTCGGTGGCACTAGACGTGGGGCGGGCTATGATGCTGGACAGCAAGCAAGGGCGCAACCTGCCGACCTTCCTCTTCAACCCGCCTCAGGTGTCGCTGGCTCCGGTGATCAACAAGCTGCTCCTGTCGGAGCCGGTGAAGACGAAGCTGCATGACGCCAACAACCTCCTGAAGGCTGGTCTCGGGCTGGTCCTGAGTCCCCACCGGAGGCACATGGAGGAGGTCTTCCAGAAGCTGTCGCCGTGGGTACCCAGTCTGTACGTCCATGACAAGGACATCGTGTGCCAGGGCTTTATCGACCACTTCGAGCAGCGGAGGCAGCTCGATAAGAGCTTCCACGGTCTCGCCGGGTCCGCCGTAAAGCTTTCGTACCGTGACATGCTCTACTCGTTCGTGCGTTCCAAGGAGAAGGAGCTGCCGCACCTTCTGCCGTCGGCGACGCTGTGGAGGAACTCAAGCATGGACAAGGACGTCAACTGGCTCCACCGGCGGTTCCACGCGCACGAGCTGCAGCAGTGGTGGAAAGCGGATGCCGACCTCGGGTTAAGTCCCAGCAGCTATAGCCTATAGCTACCATGCAACTTCTTCTCACCAAATCACAAACTAGCTAGCTGGAAAGCTAGATTTAGCACAAGATATGTTGTTGCGTGATCGCAGAAATTTCTGCCTGGCAATCATTCAAAGTGTTTGCTGGTTGGACAGACCTTGGTACCTTATTACTCAGCTCAAGACTAATGGTATTGAGAGGGTGTTTGTTTTCAGGGACTTATTGGTTTAGGGACTTAAAAAAGTCCCTATAAGTCCCATCTAAACCAAACAGGAGAGACTTATAGGGACTTAAAGTGGGCATTTGAGACTTATGAAATAAGACTCTCAAGAAAAGTCTTATATGGACTTATAGTTGTAATGTGGTCTTATAGGGACTTATAAGTCCCAGGAACCAAACAAGTAGGGACTTTTTAGAGACTTGTGACTTGTAAGTTGGGACTAAAAAAAGTCCTAGGACTTATGAACCAAACAGGGCCTGAGGTCCCCGTTATCGTTTGTAAACTCAATCTTGTGCATACCCTCTCCCAGATGCTCCCACGTGTCCCACCTCCCCATCTGACGATATCTGCTCCTCCGCTCCCTTCGTGGCTTCTCTCGGCTCGGAAACAAACGCTCGGCTCCAAACTACATGCGATCCCGGCTCCTTGACGAGACGAGGCCCACGCAGCCGAGTCGGCTCAGGGCATCCCTTTCCTTTCTCTCCCAGCCGCCGGAGTCCCCTGCCCCGCCGCCTCGTGCGCCACGATGGAGGACAGGACGCGCCCGATCCCGAGCGAACCCGTATCAAGTAGGTGGCTTCCTCAAATGATTGATGGCCTCGCCGCTCGCCCCCTCCTTCTCCACCTCAGGCGGCGGCCTCTCACTCCACCACGGGCACCTAATGCATCTCACCCAAAACTGGCAATCCCCCTCCCTAAACACCCCAATTGACCACAAATCTTATAAAAAAAGGTCTTATTTAAGTATATGTGCTGTTCCAAGGTTGGCACGGTTGTTAGATAGTGAATTGTGGTTTACAAACTGTCGATTCTATTGGTGGTTCTGTACATAACATGGGCTGATATCGTTGTCCTGATTCATTATGGCACTCTGAACATTGAAATTTTTCCTTCAATTGCTTATCCGGTGGTGACTCCTGCTGCGCTTGCATTGTTACTGAAAATAGTCAGAGTGTATAAGACAGCCATAGATAGCAGTATTTTTTTTCTTGCGCAGAGCCTTAGATAGCATTTGATTCAGGAAATCATGCATAGTGTTCACCAATGCAGACCACCAATTTACAAACAGCACTGAATCTGGAGCACGCTGCCACAATGCCGTTCATTGTCCAATGAAAGTTTTTTCTTATATAAAAGACAACTTCAAAATTTATTCGGATTTTGAGCGAAACAAATAGACAACAATCCGAATGATTCAATTACCTTGTATGAGATGTGCTCCGTATTCATTTGTTGGGCAGTGAACACAAATTCTTGTTCTGTAACTCGACTGCATGATAGAATAAACAGAGGAAGCATAAGGGGAAAAGTTCAATGCCTCGTATCTGATTATTGTATTTGTTTATATGAACCTTGCCTGCTTATAGTATATACAATTCCAATGATTTTTCTGCTGTGTGTCAAGTACGTACATGACCAAACTCACATTCTGTGCATGTCCTTTACTATCTTGGAGCAGCTTCATGTATAAAAGCTTGTGGCAGACTTCAAGGAGAAATTGTCAAATCCACGACCGTGAGGGACGAGGGAACAAAGAGCAAACACATACTCGTTCAGCAGCCACGCTCCGCTGGACTAAGACCCTCAAGTACAATACTGCAACAAAACAGGTGCTGAGGAAACCTTTGGAGAAGACTCCATGCTTCCTGATGGAGTAGACTTGGCCTAGGAATGTCAAATTTTGTAAATTTGGTGTTGGACAACTGTTGTATCAGTGTAGAGCTGATTGCTCTCCTGGACAACTGTTGCATTGGTCGTTGCAACGAATTGGTGCGTCAGCGACGGCGGCGGAGCAGAGCGTTTCTTTCCAACCGCTTCCTTGGTACCGTTTGCCGCGGACTTGACGGCTGCAGGGCCGTTTGAGATGGAAGAGATCATCGCGGATCGGCATGCTGACAGAGAGGCAGATGACTTGTCGGGAATTCTCACGCTCGCTACGCCGGAAACCTTCATGGTGGACGAGGTCAAGGTCCTCATCGTCCTCTTCGGAGCTTCTCCTAGGTCCAAGTAAGCGATCTTCTTGCCGGCAGCATTGGTTGTGGCGATTCTAGCGAACGGGATAAGCGCGGGTCGGTGCGGCCGCGGCTGCGGTGCAGAGCGTTTGTTTGCTACCCCTTCCTTCGTAGCCTTGGTCCGGTTCATGATGACAGCGCCGTCTGACGTGGAGGAGATCAGCGCCGATTGGCATGGCGACAGCGAGGGCGACGCAAAGGACTTCCTTGCAACTCTCTCCTTGGCCACGTTGAGGACCGTCCTGCGGCGCTCAAGGTCACGACGGATCTGGTCGCGCAACGCCGAGGAAGAGCACTGCGCCATGAGAGCGGGCGTGCTGAAGGCTGCGCGGAGGAGCGAGACGAGGGCTCGGCGAGGATGTTTCTTGTGTTGCGAGTGCCCTGAGGGAGCCGCCCCTAGGCTTATATCCAGCGGAAGGTCGCTGAGGTGGAGTCGGACTCGAAGAGGAAAGCGTGCATGTCAAGCACTGCGTCAAGTCTTGGATCACTGCTGCACCCATTTTCCTATCATTGCGGCTGTCTAATCCAGCCATCCTCCTGGCCTCCTCCTTGTTCTCTTCCTCCAGGCATCATGTGCGGCAGAGCCACCAGTTCTTGGAGCATGTGATCAGGTTTACGTGATCCAAGCCAGCGGCAGAGCCACCATGGTCGTCCTTGTAAGAGACATTGTCAGATTCAGGCATGGCCATCCTTCTGGGCGATCCTACCTGCGGCAGAACGGTCCGACGGCGGACATGCACTACCGGAACAGGGCTTTACGCCGACAGCCAAATATATGCCGACGGCTACCGTCGGCCTAGTCCGAGCTATGCCGACAGCTAGCTCCTGGCTGTCGGCGTACAATGGCCGTCGGGCTATCCGCGTCTAGGCCGACAGCAGCCGTCGGCATATATAGGTCGTCGGCTTATCCCAGACTACGCCTACAGCTGCCGTCGGCATATATAGGCCGTCGGCATAGATGCGGGCCCGCTGACAACTGTCATCACGGCCGGCTAACGACGTCAAATCTATGCCGATGGCCGTGACGGTGGCCGTCGGCATAGATACGGGTGACACGTCACCGATCCAGAGCGCACCGACCAGGAGCTATGCCGACGGCGGCCGTCGGCATAGCCGACACGTCATCGATCCGCGGCGCTGTCCATCTGCCCCGGCCGCACCTATGCCGACGGCTTTGCCGTCGGCATAGTTTCTTTTTTTTTCTTTTTTGCCATATATTATTATTATTATTATTAAGCATACAGTATGTGTTAATAAGCATACATATAGATTGTGTTAATAAGCATACATATAGTATGTGTTAATAAGCATATAGTATGTTAATAAGCATATAGTATGTGTTAATAAGCATACATATAGTTTTTTTTCTTTTTCTTCACTGTTTTATTTATTATTTTTATTTAACTAACTTACATACAGTATGTGTTAGTAAGCATACATACATTATTTTTCGGTTCTGTACAGAGCGTTGTGACCCCCCTCACGAACGGTGCCGCCGTCAGCCGGCAACTGGAATGGGGAACAACCGCATCGGGTCTATACGAAGGGGACTTTGCTCCAAGTGTTTATATATATATATCGGATGACCTACCACAACCGGATGGTGTTATGGCATGTCCGAAGAGGCGGCACGCATCTCCGGGGTGTGGCCCCGCCACGGACGGCGCCGCCGCCGGCACCTGGAGGGGGGGAACGGACGCGTCGGGTGTACATGGAGTGAATTTAGCTGTGGGTTTGGCCCGGATGTTGCTCCCCGGTGTCCCTCTGGGCCGACCTGACAGAACCAGGTGGAGAGGTCCACTGGTCAAAGCCCGTCCGTGGGAAGTCAAAGGGCTAGATCTCGTGGTCAACCGCTCCAGGGTTAGACGGGACGGGGGCCCTGGGGTAGCAATGCCACCGGAGCGTCGTACCGCGCCCTCATACATGCGGGGTGGTGTTGTGGCATGTCCAAAGAGGCGGCACACGTCTCCGGTGCGTGGACCCCCTCACGGACGGCGCGGCCGCCGGCACCTGGACGGGGGAAACGGACGCGTCGGGTCTACACGGAGTGGATTTAGCTGTGAGTTTGGACCGGATGTTGCTCCCTGGTGTCCCTCTGGGCCGACCCGACACAACCGGGTGGAGAGGTCCACTGGTCAAAGCCCGTCCGTGCAAAGTCAAAGGGCTAGATCTCGTGGTCAAGCGCTCCAGGGTTAGGCGGGACGGGGGCCCTGGGGGGTAGCAATGCCACCGGAGCGTCGTACCGGGCCCTCATACAAGCAGGGTGGTGTTGTGGCATGTCCGAAGAGGCGGCACGCGTCTCCGGTGCGTGGCCCCCCTCACGGACGGCGCCGCCGTCGGCACATGGAGGTGGGAAACGGACACGTCGGGTCTACATGGAGTGGATGTAGCTGTGGGTTTGGCCCGGATGTTGCTCCCGGGTGTCCCTATGGGCCGAACTAACACAACCGGCCGGAGAGGTCCACTGGTCAAAGCCCGTCCGTGGGAAGTCAAAGGGCTAGATCTCGTGGTCAACTGCTCCAGGGTTAGGCGGGATGGGGGCCCTGGGGGGGGGGGGGGGTAGCAATGCCACCGGAGCGTCGTACCGGGCCCTCATACATGCGGGGTGGTGTTGTGCCATGTC
The DNA here is from genome assembly GCF_018294505.1 of Triticum aestivum. Classification (NCBI taxonomy): domain Eukaryota; kingdom Viridiplantae; phylum Streptophyta; class Magnoliopsida; order Poales; family Poaceae; genus Triticum; species Triticum aestivum. The sequence goes on from NC_057801.1 coordinate 700,086,532, forward strand.
CGAAGAGGCGACACGCATCTCCGGGGTGTGCCCCCCGTCACGGACGGCGCCGCCGCCGGCACCTGGAGGGGGGAAACTGCCGCGTCGGGTCTACACGAAGTGGATTTAGCTGTGGGTTTGGCCCGGATGTTGCTCCCCGGTGTCCCTCTGGGCCGACCCGACACAACCGGGTGGAGAGGTCCACTGGTCAAAGCCCGTCCGTGCAAAGTCAAAGGGCTAGATCCCGTGGTCAACCGCTCCAGGGTTAGGGGGGACGGGGGCCCTGGGGGTAGCAATGCCACCGGAGCGTCGTACCGGGCCCTCATACATGTGGGGTGGTGTTGTGGCATGTCCGAAGAGGCGACACGCGTCTCCGGCGCGTGGACCCCCTCACGGACGGCGCCGCCGCCGGCACCTGGAGGGGGGAAACTACCGCGTCGGGTCTACACGGAGTGGATGTAGCTGTGGGTTTGGCCCGGATGTTGCTCCCCGGTGTCCCTCTGGGCCGACCCGACACAACCGGGTGGAGAGGTCCACTGGTCAAAGCCCGTCCGTGCAAAGTCAAAGGGCTAGATCCCGTGGTCAAACGCTACAGGGTTAGCCGGGACGGGGGCCCTGGAGGGGTAGCAATGCCACCGGAGCATCGTACCGCGCCCTCATACATGTGGGGTGGTGTTGTGGCATGTCCGAAGAGGCGGCACGCGTCTCCGGTGCGTGGGCCCCCTCACGGACGGCGCCGCCGCCGGCACCTGGAGGGGGGAAACTACCGCGTCGGGTCTACACGGAGTGGATGTAGCTGTGGGTTTGGCCCGGATGTTGCTCCCCGGTGTCCCTCTGGGCCGACCCGACACAACCGGGTGGAGAGGTCCACTGGTCAAAGCCCGTCCGTGCAAAGTCGAAGGGCTAGATCCCGTGGTCAAACGCTACAGGGTTAGCCGGGACTGGGGCCCTGGGGGGTAGCAATGCCACTGGAGCATCGTACCGGGCCCTCATACATGCGGGGTGGTGTTGTGGCATGTCCGAAGAGGCGGCACGCGTCTCCGGGGTGTGGCCCCCGTCACGGACGGCGCCGCCGCCGGCACCTGGAGGAGGGAAACGATGCGTCGGTCCCTCATTTTATATGTAAACAAAACTTTTCAATGCGGATGAAAATAATATACACTAAAAATATATTTGAAGACAGTTAATAATATTTTTTAAAAAATGTTAAACATGTATAAAAGTTGTTGCAAAAAAATATATATATAAGAAGAAAAAATATAAGCTACCCCTTCCCTCGCCCCTCCCCCTCCCCGCCTACATCCCCGCCTCCTTCTCGCGCCGCCGCCGCTGCGACGCCGTCGCCAGCTCTTCTCCGCGCCGCCGCGACCACCCTCCTCTCCCGCCAGCGCCGTCCACACCCGTCCCCGACCGGCCCGTCCACCCTTCGCCGACGCCCTGCCCATAGAAATGTTGCTGACCATAGAAAAAATTCGGTTCAGAAAAAATATACGTGATATTTTAGAAAATTGTTGTACAATATAAAAAAAGGATCATGTAATTAAAAATAATGTTTCAAACCATTAAAGAAAATGTATGGTACATTTTAAATAATGTTCATGCATGTCAAAAATATGTATACCATGTATCATTTTTAATATAATTATTTATCATGTATCATTAAAAAAAAAGAATATGCCTACGGCTAAGCCGTCTGCATAGGTGCCACATGGTGACCTCAGTTATGCCGACGGCTTAGCCGTCGGCATAGAAACCCCTTATCCACTCGCGTGACCCAGGCCACTCATTCTTTCTACCCCAACCCCGACCAGCTGCGCGCCGCCGCTGCACCCCCCGACCCCGACCTGCGCCACCGCCGCCGCACCCCCCGACCCCGACCTGCGCCGCTGCCGCACCCCCCGCCCCTTGCTGCCGCCGCACCTCCCACTCCCCTGCACACCCCTTCCCCTGCCGCCGCCGCACCTCCCACTCCAGCCGCGTCGTCGCCCCCGCCTCCACACCCGCCATCGCCGCCGTCTCCACCTGCCGTCGCTGCCCCGGCCTTCTCCCGACCCCGCCGCTGCCCCGGCCTCTCCCCCGACCGCGTGCTGCCCCGGCCTCCCCCGACCCCGCCGCTGCTCCTGCAGCCGGCCGCGGCTGCTGCAGCCGGTCGCGGCTCCGGCCGGCCCTGTCCCTCCCGTCCCCGACCGCCCCTGCCTCAGCACCCCCTCCACTGCCGCGCCCCCTGCCACGCCCCTCTCGGTGAGTTACTTTTTTTCATTTTTTTCATTTTTTTGCTACTGTTGGATGGATGAATGAATGCATGGATGGATGTTGGATGTTAGATTGTTAGTTTAGATGATGATCTTGTCATTTGAGATCTTGTCATTTGGATGTTAGATGGATGTTGGATGTTAGATGTTGGATGTTGGATGTTATATTTTTATCATGATGATCTTGTCATTTGAGATGTGCTCCAAAATTGGTATAAGATGAGTGGTTATTTTTATCATGATGATCTTGTCGAAAAAATTGAACCGGACAAAATTTGACACTTGACAAAATATGATTTTTTTCATAGTTTTAAGTGTCAATGCTTAATGTTAAGTAGATATGTGAGATGTGCTGCAAAATTATGATATGATGAGTGGTTATTTAATCATGATGATCTTGCTAAAAAAATTGAAGGACAAAATTTGACACTTGACGAAACATGATTTTTTTTCATAGTTAAAAGTATCAATGCTTAATGTGAGGTGATGACCTAATTTTTTTTCACTCGGTGTAATTAACAGGATTTGTGGTGTTCCATCTTCGTGGAGTGATCGTCGACGTTGGAGGTGTTGGTCCACGATCGTCCCTCTCCTTTGATCGACTACATCGGAGGGTGAGCAACAATTTCATGACCTCGTCCACTTTTTTTCCATGTCACCAGATTGAATTTTCACATCAAGTCGCGTCACCTAGGTCTCCCGTCTGAAAGGGTTGCATCGATAAATATGCATTCAATTGCATATTTATCACCGCAGCTCTTTCGGATTGTCCAGCGCTTTCCACGAACAGCCCGAGGATGTGTAGATTGGGTACGTTGTTCATGCTCTACCCCGTTCCGAGACAGGATTTCGGCGGTGCCTCCCTGTTGTTCTCCGGATGCACATTCTCTCGGCATTTTGCCGAGATGTGTATTTGGAGAACATCGGGGAGGTGCTGCCGAAATTTTGTCTCGGAATGGGGTAGAGCATGGACCGTACTCAATCTACACATTCTCGGGTGGGATTAGGACCCATCTTTACCTATTAGAGATGTAGGTGGATTAAATGTCGTTTCTCGTCAACCTTGTAAAAAATAAAATATTGATGTGGGTAATTTGAATGAATCCTTAATTTTGTTGTGTGGCTTCCAATAAAGCAGAGATGGCAGATAATCAGTGGATGTATAGTGGGTTTTTTCATCGGAATCAAGTAACAACAGAGTGGGTCGAGAAAACTGATGTGTTTTTGAAAAAGATATTCCGTAGTCCAATGAGGATGGTGCCAGAATGCCCGTGTGCCAAATGCAAGGAGGGAGAGAGCCAATACTACGGCAACACTGAGCAACACTTGGAGTCTTACACTCAGAACTATCAGAAGTTGCATCCGGGTGTTCCCGTTCCTGAGGTCGCCCAGTCTCAGATCGACGACACGGCGGTGGTGGCCATCCAGGGTAAGTCCCATGGCCGGTATCCGTGTTTCGATGGCTTGATCACTCTGTCGATCTCGTACACACGGCTTCGAGCTACCAACCCGAGCCCGTTAGAGAGTACGGGGCGTTCACAACCTCCCTTAGTCTGCCAATGTGCTATAAGTACTTCCCCTTATCTTCTTTGTCTCTATCTTCACTACTAGGGAAAAGGCTAGCAGCAGCGCGGGTTTTAGGTGTATCAGTAGCGCGGGGTGGGGCACTACTAATAAGGCGCTACAGCTAACGTATAGCAGTAGCGCGTTGCCACCGGCGCTACTGCTACACAAGTGTAGCAGCAGCGCGGTTACTGGGAGCACGCTACTGCTAGTAGCTCTAGCGCCCTTTGCAGAAACGCACTACTGCAATAGAGGCGCTGCTACTAACTTCTATACACTCGCTACTGCTAATTTAACAGGTTTTTTATTTTTTTTGGGCATATTTGTTTTGTATTTGAACAGGCTTTATAGAAGAATCTTTAGCACATAGAAATGTCATCATGATACACATACAAATGCCTGCGAGACCACGAATATAATCATAGCATATACATACAAATAGTCTCATAATAATCATCATCCAACACAAAGTGGTCTCTCGTCATCATCTCGAAAATAGTGATACAAGTCCTTGATTACTTGCAAATACATCGTCATCCATCTAAACAATGGTATACGCGAAAAGAGCTATCACTTTGAGTACATGAGTTCGTATCCCTCTCTCGCATTAGCGTGAACCTAAACTAACTACTGCCTGTCGCTCGGAAACCGGAAACCGGCAACACCTGGGCCTGACACTCCGGCCACTCATCGTATATATACTCCTGGTGTAGCACTTCTTCGCCATCGATGATCTATGCACCTGCATCGTCACATGAGTAGATGATATGCAACATATATAGTTGAGCAACAGAAAGAGACAGACTTGACAAAAATAGAAACAACATATCATAAGCATAAATAACAAAGTTCATCGTAACCAAAATGCCCTAACTAGAGTGATCTTCGCTAGTCGAGGAGGACAGTTTAATTACATCACAAATAAAGTTTCACTGCGCATAACTCAAAGTTTTGTCATACAGAAAGTATGGACTAAACAGACACATTGTCATATATCGACAATCACTCCAACATGCCGTGCCATCCATCGAGGTCAGGGAGATAGTCCCCGAGCTTAGCGAAAGGCTTCATGTCGAGACGCTGAGAGGCTATGCATGTTCGGACGTCTTCCCGCGACATTTGTCCTCCGTAGAACATCCCTGTTTTTCTGACGACCTCTTTCATGATGATTTGGGCAAGTTCGCGCTGGATGTTATAGAACTCAGCTCGAAGTCGATGATCCTCGATATCTCCTATGTCCTTTGCCCATTGCAGAATATGGGCATCGCCAGATCTAGGTGACATGTGAAGGTTCTGGTGATCCCGTCTGTACTCCAGCATGTGGTGTAGGACATAGAATCCATCATTAAGAGAATCGTTTGGTTGCTGGATGCAGCAGAAGTCGGTCTTATGGCTGAAGGCGGCCCTGCCGCCCCTTCTCTTCTTGTCCCTAACCTCTCCACCCCTTGCTTGGTAGTAAAACATAGCACTGTCGAGAACATCTTTGATGTGGGTGTAATCCTTTTTGTGAATGTTCTTCGACGAGTCCAAGTAAAGAGCGTGGGAGATTCGGGGGTAGAGGATGATGAGGACGGCGGGCCCGCTGCTGCGCAAAATAAGTACACCTCAAATTAATTAGCCTCCACCGTGCAAATGAATTATTGAAATCAAAGGAAGGATAGCAGCGCGGATGACTTACATGGGATGATAAGGCACGAGAATCGCCTCCTTGTCCTTATTGGCGAGCATGAAACTGACGATGTAATCCGTCGCGTATTCACGCTGCTCTGCACAGACTCCCTAGAAGCTCTCGTGCATGTAGTACGGGTCAGCGACACATATATGACGTATCTGCTCAACCCCAATGATGTAGTTCATGTGCAAGGCATAAAGGCGGACAAACGTAAAATCCAGCTTCTTCACGTGAAACATGTCGAATATGTAATCGACTCGGAGGAAGAACTTATCCGCAGGGAAGCTGTCGACGTACGACATTTGCCGCGGAACATTAACCACATAGAGTGGGTATCCTGGATCTTTCGAGGCGATGAGGCATTTCTCTACCTGCAGCACATCGTCATGAAGTCTCCTTGGATCGCCGAATCTGGCCCGTAGCACTGTTGCAGGTAGGATTGGTTGACCGGGGATATGCCATTTATCCGCATCGGGGATATCTATACGGTCCTGAAGCCGAGGCTGCTGAGGCGGCTGGATCATAGAATCAGCTTTTTTGCCTTTCCTCGCTCTCTTCCTAGACTTCTTACTACTGGAAGGTCGTCAATAACACATTGGGACGGCAATTCAGGCACCGACTCATGACACTCAAACCCTGAGGAGGCGCCAGTATAGACATACTGTTCAGCGCCATCGTCATCCTCATCCTCATCCATGGCGACGTCATCAGCGACTAATGGAGCCTCCTCCTTACCCCGTCCGCTATCACCCAACCTGACACTCGACGCTAATTGGGTAGGTGGGGTGTTGATGTTCATACCTTGCTGAGGCTTCGTGCTCGTGGGTGTGCTCCCGGCCGCCTCCAGACGAAGCAGACTCTTTGGCCACAACAGGACCCACCCATTGCAACAATCACCAAGCCGCCGCAGTGTCTCCTTGTCATCCACCAGTAGTGTTGGAGGAGGCAAATTCTCGTGGCCCGGTTCGACACTGGCCATGGAAACCTTGAAGACGTTCAGGGGGATCGGCCGGCTGTGGAACAATGGTTCCTTCGGCTTCATTATCGTCGCCTTCCCCACGGCCACCTTCTGGTCGCCGATGGTGTACAATATGGTGCACGGGGTTTCGTCGGCCTGGAAAGAAAAGTCTGCGACGTGAGATATCCGTAAGGCAACGAAAACGGGAGATTATACATTTATATTGAAGGGGGCCGGTGTGACAGATACCGTGAGGGCGTCGAGCTCAGCCAAAGATGAAGCACCGCCGAGCACGTCCGGTGCGGGAGCCGGTGCAGGAGCAGGTGCTCCCAAGAAGTCAGCAAGGGCAAAGTCCTCTGCATTTTTTTCTGGATTTTTCCTTGTCCAAGTGATAACGCCCATCACCAAGGAAGTAGACAAATCTGCAACCGCCTATTTTGCGGCAGCTACCTCCGTTGCAACTGTCTGAGATGATTTCTTCTCAACCGCAATCTCAACCTTCTTGTCGATGTTTTCTTCAGTTAACCTCTGTCTTTCCTTTCTCTCCTCCGTGGTCTCACAGTAGTACTTCTTCCACGTGGCGCCGTCTCGGACACCGTGCACGTGTCCATACGACGGTCGAGTATCCACCGGTTGTCGTTTCAATATGTTCAACGCCCGGTTGAATGGAGTGTCCCACTTGGGCCTCGCCAATGCCTCAGACGGCGAGTCGCTTTCGGCCGCAATCCGGTGCTGCTCTCTCTGTAAAAGGCACAAGGATCGTTTACAAATATGACTAACGTGTGCAGTCGAATTGATCAGAAACTAAAATTACCAGCAGTCTCATGAACTCCGTAATGACCGGTGTTGTCTTGTAAACCTTCTTCACGGGGTCCCAACGGTGTCGGGCCCTCAGGACGTCACGCTCCTGCGGGACGGTGAAATCCGCCAAGGGGTCTGGGATGCCCAGACTCGCGGCTTCCGCGTCCTCCTTGGCCCATTTGGACCTCTTTCCGCCGTAACCACGGCTTCCGAGGTGGTGGCTCCCAATGTTCCTCTGTTGAAGCCCCTTCATGTACTTAGACTTGTTTTTGGCAGCTTCGGCCTCGCAAGCCTCCTTGAATATTTGAAACTGGTCTTTCGTGATTGTCGGATTATCCTTTACAATCTCGGAGTAGGGTTCCTTCTTGTCGATGATCCTTGCTTTCACTCGAGTTTTCCAGGAGGCCAACGCGTCGCTGAACTTGGTCATGGCGTGTTTGTTTATCTTCTTCATTGTCGGGTCCTCGTCTGGATCTTCATAATCCTTCTCATTCCGGCCAGGGAACAAGAATATCTGGTGAAACTTCTTTAGGAGGGAGCTCCTCATATTTTCTATCTTCTGTAGTTTCTCATCATTGATGGTGGCGGTTGTCCGTACGATGCAGCCTATTTGATTGCCGTAGCACGAGCGAGCTTCCTCAGGCGCCTTTGGCTCAAAAATGCCGTCGTCCACCTCCGTGACCACCAGCCTAGTAGTCCTGAGTTTGTTAGGAAGCCGTTGCCTCTTTGCTTTCGGTTCTACACCGGATCCGCTCCCCGAGGCAGCACCGGTCTCAGCGCCGGTCTTGATGCCGGTCTGAATCTCAGCGCCGGTCTCAGTCTCAGCACCGGTCTGCGTGTCGGTCTCAGTCCCCGATGCCACCGGTGGGCCTAGCAACCACATCGGTTGATCGTCGGTAAGGCCAAAATATTCGTCTGCCGCCAGGTAGACGTTGTCGCAATCACCAGGACCCTGTCCTTGATCGTTGCTAGCCATGTTTCCTATGATTAAATCTAGTCAATTAATTCTAGACCTAATAAAATGAATAATGACATAAAAAGGACTATTGTTTTGCAGGAATGTTGACTCCTTCCTGGTGCGGCAAATCCCGGGCACTCGATATGTCCTAGTTTGTAGCACAAGTCATGCCGAAATTCATGGAAAATTTCGGCATGACCTTTGCTAAAAAGTGGACAAATCGAGTACCTGAATTTTGCCGGAACAGAAATGAATCAACATTCCGGCAAAACATAGGCCACTCAGCATCATTCCCTGGAAACAACAAAGCCACTTGGGCACAATCGAACAACTTCAATGAAAAGATATAACATGACCACTTCAATGAAAAGATATAATCACCAATAAAAGTCTAGGAAGGGATCATATTTAAAATAAAATTTGCCTAAATTCTTTTCCTTCACTAAACACTTCTCTGCCTAGGACAAAACCCAAATTATGTTGATCTAGCTATTCCTCTCTCTCACACAAACACACATTATTATCGCTAACCCTTCTCTGCCTAGGACAGAACCCAATTAAATTGCAAAGGAACTCCATTTCTCTAACCCTTCTGACCTAATGCTCTAAAATAAAATTTTCCTCTAACCTAGCCAACCTACTTAACCTAGCTTGTTAATCCAACGAACCTAATTAACCTACCTATTTAACCTAGTTAGTTAATCTAGTTTACCTACATAATTAACCTAATTAAACTAGTTAACGCAGCTAGTTCTCTGTCAAAGCCCTAAATAAATTTTTTCACTAATTAACCTAGATAATTAACCTAATTAAACTAGTTAACCTGACTAGTACTAGTTCTCTGTCAAAGCCCTAACTAATTTTTACACTAACCTAGATAATTAACCTAATTAAACTAGTTAACCTAACTACTTCTCTGTCAAAGCCCTAACTAAAATTTTGCCCTAACCTAGATAATTAAGCTAATTAAACTAGCTAACCTATGCATGAGAGGGAGAGGAGGGGTGGGAGCTTACAGAGGATGGCTCCGGTGGTGGCGAGGGAGGCAGTAGTGGCGAGGGAGGCAGTAGTGGCGAGGGAGGCAGTAGTGGCGAGGGAGGCAGGGGCGTCTCCGGTGATGGCGAGGGAGGCAGTTGTGGCGAGGGAGGATCCGGTGGCGTCGACGGCGGCTCCGGTGGCGTTGATGAGGCCGCGCGGCTCCGTGGCGTTGGGGGCGGCTCCGGTGGCGTCGACGGCGCACGGCTCTGGTGGTGTCGATGTCGGCACGAGACGGCGGCAAAGTGGGGCAACGGCGAATCGGGGAGACGGCGGCGTGGGGTGGGTCGAGGGATTTGGGGAAGAAGTGGTGGCCGGGGGGAAACGGTTTTTTGGTTAAGTCAAATTTAGCGGTAGCGCGTTTAGTAAAACGCGCTATAGCTAAGATAGCTATAGCGGTTTTTACAAAACGCGTTGCTGTTATAGCTATGTAATTTTCTTCCATTTTTTAATTTTCTTTTCTGTTTCTATAGCGGGGGTCTAGGACACGCGCTGCAGCTAGGTTAGCTATAGCGCCTCTTACAAACACACGCTACTGCTATGCCTTCCTCCGTTTTTTCGCTCTTTCAATTATTATGCTTTACATTTTATTTTTTCCTTTCTCCTTTTTCTATTTCTTTCATTTTCATTTACTTTTCTATTTGTTTTTCATCTTATTTTATTTCCATTAGTAGTAGCGCTCTTCCTAGGAAACGCGCTACTACTTATGCCCTAGTGGTAGCGCACTTCTTCCAAGCCCGCTACTGCTATGTGTATCCTATCATTCTACCAACCGGAATATTAGTAGTAGCGCTTTTGGCACTAAACACGCTACTGCTAAGATTGTATCTGTAGCACGGTTTTTCATCAATCGCTACTGCTATCTAGCACTAGCGCTCTTTTTTGTCACATGCTATTGCTAAATTTCTGTGTATAGGCTTTTCCCTAGTAGTGCTTTCTTAGTTTATTTTCATCACTGCCCACTTAGAAACAACCTCAATTTTGTAGGCATATCAGGCCTTTCTCGAGCATAGGCATATTGAGGTGAGGGAGTACTTGCAACGAGTGAAGGCAAACGATGATTACAGCCGTCAAGTGATGGCGGTTAGTTTTGCCCTCTTAAACCAAGCTCAAATTTGCACTTTCATTCCTTCTGACTTTGTTGATCACGGCTTGTTTCTAAGTGGACTTGTTTAACTAACATCCATGCTATGTTGGCGTCTTGGACTAACCGCACGGAGACACCACAAGTTGGACCCCCACTGAGGGAGTCCTGGACTAGGGGGTGTCCGGATAGCCGAACTATCATCATCGGCCGGACTCCAAGACAATGAAGATACAAGATTGAAGACTTCGTCCCGTGTCCGGATGGGACTTTCCTTGGCGTGGAAGGCAAGCTTGGCAATACGGATATGTAGATCTCCTACCATTGTAACCGACTCTGTGTAACCCTAGCCCTCTCCGGTGTCTATATAAACCGGATGGCTTTAGTCCATAGGACGAACAACAATCATACCATAGGCTAGCTTCTAGGGTTTAGCCTCCTTGATCTCATGGTAGATCTACTCTTGTAATACCCACATCATCAATATCAATCAAGCAGGACGTAGGGTTTTACCTCCATCAAGAGGGCCCGAACCTGGGTAAAACATCATGTCCCTTGTCTCTTCTTACCATCCGCCTAGACGCACAGTTCGGGACCCCCTACCCGAGATCCGTCGGTTTTGCCACCGACATTGGTGCTTTCATTGAGAGTTCCTCTGTGTCGTCACCGATAGGCTCGATGGCTTCTTCGATCATCAACAACGACGCAGTCCAGGGCGAGACCTTTCTCCCCGGATAGATCTTCGTATTCGGCGGCTTTGCACTGCGGGCCAATTCGCTTGGCCATTTGGAGCAGATCGAAAGCTATGCCCCTGGCAATCAGGTCAGATTTGGAAGTTTGAACTTCATGGCTGACATCCGCGGAGACTTGATCTTCGATGGGTTCGAGCCACAGTCGAGCGCGCCGCACTGTCATGATGGACATGATTTAGCTCTGCAGCCGGACAGTGCCCTGGAGGCCGCACACGAGTCCGCTCCGACCCTCAATTCGGAGCCGGCTGTGCAGATCAAGGACGGGTGGCTAGACACCGCCTCGGGGGCTGCAACCTCTACGGCGATGGAGCCGAATACTGACCTTGTCCCTCGTGAAGCTCGTGACTCCGAGGCGCCGGACTCCTCACCGGACTCCGAACCTCCCGCGCCCCCTCCAATCGAATCTGATTGGGCGCCGATCATGGAGTTCACCGCTGCGGACATCTTTCAACACTCACCTTTTGGCGACATCTTGAGTTCGCTAAAGTATCTCTCGTTATCAGGAGAGCCCTGGCCGGATTGCGGTCAGGACGGTTGGGATGCGGACGACAAAAAAATTCAAAGCCCACCCACCACCCACTTAGTAGCCACTGTCGACGATCTAACCGACATGCTAGACTTCAACTCCGAAGACATCGACGGTATGGACGACGATGCCGGAGACGAGCAAGAACCAGCGCCTACTGGGCACTAGAAAGCCACCTCATCATATGACATATACATGGTGGATATCCCAAAGGATGGGAATGGCGAAGGAACAGCGGAGGATGACCCCTCCAAGAAACAGCCCAAGCGCCATCGTCAGCGGCGCCGCTCTAAATCCCGCCACAACAAGAATGGAGATTCCGGCACCGGAGATAATAACACCCCAGACAGTGCCGAAGACAACCCCCTCCAGCAAGATTCAGCACAGGAGGACGGACACGCCAGCCCTCATGAGAGAGCGGCAGACGAAGAAGTAGAGGATTACATGCCTCCCTCCGGAGACGAGGCAAGCCTCGACGACGACGAATTCGTCGTACCTGAGGATCCCGTCGAACAAGAGCGTTTTAAACGCAGGCTTATGGCCACGGCAAACAGCCTCAAGAAAAAGCAGCAACAACTTAGAGCTGATCAAGATCTGCTAGCCGACAGATGGACTGAAGTCCTTGCGGCCGAAGAGCATGAGCTCGCACACCCCTCCAAAAGCTACCCTAAACGCAAGCTGCTCCCCCGATTAGAGGAGGAGGCATATGAACCTGCATCACCAGCGGACAATACGGCTGACCGACCACCCCGTGGCCGCGACAGAGAGGCCTCTAGGCCCTCCACTAGAACCGTACCCCGGCATCGCTCGAAAAGCACAAGGCCACAGGGGAACGCTCTGGACTTGCGAGATATATTGGAGGATAAGGCAAGACAATCAAGATCAATCTATGGATCGCGTGGGCGCCCCATGATACATGACGACAACCGTCGCGCCGGACACAGCAAGTCCGGCCGGGCCGAACACAGTAGACAAAGCTCTTTTGAGCTTCGTCGTGATATAGCCCAATACAGAGGCGCCGCACACCCACTATGCTTCGCAGATGAAGTAATGGATCATCAAATCCCCGAAGGGTTTAAACCCGTGAATATTGAATCTTATGATGGCACAGCAGACCCCGCGGTTTGGATCGAAGACTATCTCCTTCATATCCATATGGCCCGCGGTGATGATCTTCACGCCATCAAATACCTCCCACTCAAGCTTAAAGGACCAGCTCGGCATTGGCTTAACAGCTTGCCAGCAGAATCAATTGGGTGTTGGGAGGACCTGGAAGCCGCATTCCTTGATAACTTCCAGGGCACATATGTGCGACCACCAGACGCTGACCACCTAAGCCATATAACTCAGCAGCCAGACGAATCGGCTAGACAATTCTGGACACGGTTCTTAACTAAGAAAAATCAAATCGTCGACTGTCCAGATGTGGAGGCCCTCGCGGCCTTCAAACATAACATCCGCGACGAGTGGCTTGCCCGGCACCTGGGATAGGAAAAGCCGAAATCCATGGCAGCCCTCACATCACTCATGACCCGCTTCTGCGCGGGAGAGGACAGCTGGCTATCCCGCAGCAACAACCTCAGCAAAAATTCTGACAGTCCGGATATCAAGGACCGCAACGGCAGGTCGCGTCGCAACAAGAACAAACGCCGCATTAACGGCGACAATAGTGAGGATACGGCAGTCAATGCCGGATTCAGAGGCTCTAAACCCGGTCAGCGGAAAAAGCCATTCAAAAGAACTACTCCGGGTCCGTCCAATTTGGACCGAATACTTGATCACTCGTGCCACACGACACCCCCGAAAAGCCAGCTAACCACACCAACAGGGACTGTGGGGTATTCAAGCAGGCAGGCAAGCTAATTGCCAAAAACAATGACAAGGGGCTGCATAGCGATGACGAGGAAGAGACCCGACCGCCGAACAATAGAGGACAGAAGGGTTTCCTCCCACAAGTGCGGACGGTGAACATGATATACGCAACCCACATACCCAAAAGGGAGCGAAAGCGTGCACTCAGGGATGTATACGCGATGGAGCCAGTCGCCCCGAAGTTCAACCCATGGTCCTCCTGCCCGATCACCTTTGATCGAAGGGACCGCCCCACCAGCATCCGCCACGGCGGATTCGCCGCATTGGTTTTCGACCCAATTGTCGATGCATTTCACCTCACCAGAGTCCTGATGGACGGCGGCAGTAGCCTGAACCTGCTTTATCAGGATAAAGTGCACAAAATGGGCATAGACCCCTCAAGGATTAAACCTACAAAGACGACCTTTAAAGGCGTCATTCCAGGTGTAGAGGCCAATTGTACAGGCTCAGTTACACTGGAAGTGGTCTTCGGATCCCCGGATAACTTCTGAAGCGAGGAGTTAATCTTCGACATAGTTCCATTCTGCAGCGGCTATCATGCTCTGCTCGGACGTACCGTGTTTGCAAAGTTCAACGCGGTGCCGCACTACGCATACCTCAAGCTCAAGATGCCAGGCCCTCGAGGAGTCATCACGGTCAACGGAAACACTGAACGCTCTCTCCGAATGGAGGAACATACAACGGCTCTCGCGGCAGAAGTACAGTGCAGCCTCTTAAGGCAATTCTCGAGTCCGGCCGTTAAGTGACTGAACACGGCTAAACGCTCCCGGAGTAACCTACAACAAGACCACCTGGCACGTTCCAAGCACGCGTAGCAATGCGGCCCCAACCCCAGCCCCTGCAAAATTGCAAGACTAGTCCTTCGCGTACATCGTTACGCTCTGGAGATACCATGGGCATAAGGGGAGGGGCACGACCACGATAGGCCCAGAATGCGGCTTAACCACACCAGGGGCTCTCAAGTGTGTCGCTTTTTTTTTCTCTTTTTCTTTTTTTACCCATAGGACTCCGTTCATCAGAGGCCCTGTCCGGCAGTAGACCTGCCGAACTCACGATGCAACAGCCCGGGAAGGAGAAACGCTACAACGAATATCCAGGTGGTCTCCATTACGAGCATTAAATCTGTTTTATACACCATTCCGCAGCCTACCCCTGGAGGGGGGCATGTTTAATAATCCCATCCCTTGCTTATCGCACCATTTGTATCGTTCTGCATTCACAACAGTATTTCTTCAATAAACAATGCAGCACCTTTTTGCTTATCATTGCATTTCTTTCTTACACATACGTTCATTTATGACATGTTGCATCCGTACACTTTGGTACGGCTAAATACACCAGGGGCTTATGTTTCCTGCATCATGGTGTGATAAGTCCGAACACTTTCACCAGTGCGGCACCCCGAACTTATAGCATTATATGCATCGACTCCGAATCATGTCTTGGGTCAATAGGTGGGTTTGCCCGGCTCCCATGTTTTGGTACCTTACGTTCCGTTGTATCGGCTAAGGTAGCATTGGAAGAACCACTGCGATTGCGCCCCAGTTGAGCTGGGCGAGCGCCTCAGTGGAGAAAGCTAAAACTGGCCGTCATGATGAGGCGAGAGCCGGTCGCTGTTCGAGAGGTTTTTTTCGAGTCCCTAAAGACTTATGCCGCTTAGAGCGAGGAACCGGCTTTGTCCGGCCTAGGCGTGGATAGCGCCCCAAATTCGGCCTTCCGAACACTAGGGGCTTCGCCGAAATTTAAAATTATAGAATTCTATGGCTAAGTGAGAGTGTTCAAGCATTATAAGTCCGGTTACCTCGTTCGTTGTGTTGAGCGCCTCCCTAGATGGACCCAAAAATGGGAACAAGAGTGCTCAAATTTATCCCTAACACCCCAGCACTCGTGGCATGGGGGCTGAAGCCGACGACTTGCCATCTCTCAGATTTGATAAACAGTCGCACAGAAGGTAATATTTTAAATTAACAAGCGTTGCTTAGCGCATATGAACAAAGTTTTCAGCGCACAGGATAACAAAATGCGAGTCTACTCAAATATTACATCTTTGGAGCACTCACCCGCAATAATACGGGCACCCTTCAGGACACTCTTATAATACATCTCGGGCGTGCGATACTCCTTGCCCAGCGGTGGCGCGTCCGTCACAAGCTTCTCAGCATCCATCTTGCCCCATTGCACCTTTGCGTGGGCAAGGGCCCGACGGGCACCTTCAATACAGGCGGAGTGCTTGATGACTTCAACCCATGGACACGCATCCACCAGCCGCCGCACCAGGCCGAAGTAGCTCCCAGGCATGGCCTCCTTGGGCCATAGCCGAACTATGAGGCCCTTCATGGCCTGTTCGGCCACCTTGTGGAGCTCGACCAGCTGCTTCAGCTGGTCGCTAAGGGGCACCGGATGTCCGGCCTCAGCATACTGAGACCAGAAGACCTTCTCCGTCGAGCTCCCCTCCTCGGCCCTATAGAAAGCGGCAGCATCGGACACGCTGCGGGGCAGATCTGCGAACGCTCCTAGAGAGCTCCGAATTCGGGTAAGTGATAGGTAATTCACACTCACATGCTTACTTTGCATGAAAAATGCCTTACCCGCCACTATTTTCTTCAACGCCTCGATTTCCTAGAGGGCCTTGTAGGCTTCGGCCTTAGCGGCTTTGGCACTCTCAAGAGCCGATGCAAGCTCGGACTCTCGAGTCTTCGAGTCGCGCTCCAAACTCTCATGTTTTTCCACGAGAGCCTGGAGCTCTTGTTGTACCTCTGCCACACGCGCCTCCTGCTTCTCTCGCTCGGTGTGCTCCGCGGCCGCATGACATTCGGTCGCGGACACCACCTCCTTTAGGGTCGCCACCTCGTTCATGGCCCCTGCAATACCCACGTTATCCTTGTCATTCTTCTTGCAACCAAATCCTTTTCTGTAAGGTACAATTTTAATAAGGTGTTACTCACCTTCCTTGTCCTCGAGCTGCTTCTTGGCACGGCCGAGCTTGTTCTCGGACCGCTCGAGGCTTTGCTTCAAAGTATTGACCTCCGCGGTCAGTGCGGCAGAGGTCAGCAGCACAACCTGCAATCCCATATTAACATATTTTTTATGACTCCTACGTATATCTTTTTAGATCCTCAGTCCGGCTTTTCTTTCCGAACACCGAACCGAGCATCAGGGGCTACTGTCTATGCGGTACTATTTTACATATATCAAAATTCTTACCTCAAAGCCTGTTAGAAGGCTGCTGCAGGCTTCGGTCAGCCCGCTCTTGGCGAGCTGAACCTTCTGAATCACCGCACTCATGATGGTGTGGTGTTCCTCTTCAATGGAAGCGCCGTTGAGCGCCTCCAGCAAGCTATCCGGCGCCTCCAGTTGGACGGAGGCCGTCGGTGTCACGGTCTTGCCCTTCTTACGAAGGGGCCGCCCGCCGGACTCCGGAGCCACTACAGGTTCTGGTGCGGAGTCCGGTGCAAAGTCTGGGAGGTTGCCCTGCGGCACCTCCGGGGCCTCCTCCTCCTGGCGGGTCCCTTCCTGGGATCCCACCTCGGCATCATCCGCATCACGGGGGGAGGAGGCGGTCGGAAGAGAATCCATATCCGACGCACCCAAGCACCCGCTCGACGAAGCGGGAAGATCATCCTTGGGCGGACTGCAGGGTTGTATGCGGCATTAGAAAGACACCATGCGGCGAAAAGAAAAATCATGAAGTTATTCGGGAGTCCGGATACTTACGATCTCGCCAGGGGCTTGGCCCTTGGAGGCCAGTCCTCGTCGTCGTCGCCGGCGTTGGCAGAGCAGTCTGGGGGAAGAGTGCTTCCCTTCTTGGACCCTTTGGCCTCCCTCGTTGGGGAGGCCTTCCTTTTCTTCCCTCCCCCCGCTGGGGGAGAGGCCTCTTTCTTCTCCTCCTCGCCTTCGTGGGAGGAGTCCGCCTCGGTGTCATCGTCCGATGACACCTGAAAACGGGAACTCTTTCGAGTGCCCGTGGCCTTCTTCTTGGCCTTCTTCTCCGGCACCATGTGGGGTGCCGGAGCCAGCAGCCCCGTTAAGCGGGCGTCCGCTGGGTCTTCTGGCAAAGGGGCCGAACAGATAGTCTGCTCGGCCTTCTTCAGCCAGTCCTGTCAAAGGAGAGGGAGTTTAGATCCCGCATAGAGTCAAACTATGGAAAACAAGTGTCCCGTAAAGGGCAAAATTGCTTACCTCGCTAGCCGGACGTTGCGAGCTGAATCCGCGATCTTCGGTAGCGGATGCGGGAGCCTCGGCGCCCTTAAACAGCACCCTCCAGGCCTCTTCGTACGTAGTGTCGAAGAGCCCGATCAATGTCTGGTGTTGCGCCGGATCGAACTCCCACATATTGAAGTCCCGTTGTTGGCACGGGAGAATCCGGCGGATGAGCATGACCTGGACTACGTTGACAAGCTTGAGCTTCTTGTTCACTAGATTTTGGATGCAGGCTTGAAGTCCGGTCAGCTCCTCCGAATCACCCCATGTCCGGCCACTCTCTTTCCAGGAGGTGAGCCGTATGGGGATGCCAGATCTGAATTCGGGGGCCGCTGCCCATTCAGGGTCACGCGGCTCGGTGATGTAGAACCACCCCGATTGCCACCCCTTAATGGTTTCCATGAACGTGCCTTCGAGCCAAGTAACGTTGGGCATCTTGCCCACCATGGCGCCTCCGCACTCCGCTTGGCTGCCCTTCACAACCTTCGGCTTGACACTGAAGGTCTTGAGCCACAAGCCGAAGTGGGGCTGGATGCAGAGGAAGGCCTCACACACGATGATAAACGCCGAGATGTTGAGGATGAAATTCGGGGCCAGATCATGGAAATCCAGGCCGTAGTAGAACATGAGCCCCTGGACAAAGGGATGGAGTGGGAAGCCCAGTCCGCGGAGGAAATGGGAAAGGAATACTACCCTCTCATGGGGCCTGGGGGTGGGGATGAGCTCCCCCTCGTCGGGGAGCTGGTGCGCGATGTCGCTGGACAGATATCCGGCGATGTGCAGCTTCTAGATGTGCCCCTCCGTAACGGAGGAGGCCATCCACTTGCCTCCCGCTCCGGACATAGTTAGGAGAAGGTTGAGGTGAGATGTGCGGACTTGGGCGCTGGAGCTCGAGTTCGCGAAGATGGATAAGCAAAGGAGGAAGAAGGCGTAGGTAAAAGGGTTGGATCTTTATCCCCTTATATGGGCGGACGAAACCATACGTCCCCACCAGCCTGATAAAACTCGCTTATCTCCCAAGCGCCGCAATCAATGGCGCGGTTGGGTTACCCACGTCCGTATTGATGGGAATCCCGGAATAAGGGGAACACGATCTCTGCTTCGACAAGACGTGCCAAGGAAACCGCTTCGCTAAACGCGCTGAGGTGGTATAATAAAAACAATTCGAGTAAAGGCTTGGTAGTGGTGTGATGTCACGCCACAAAATACGTCAGTAGATTGAACTTGTGTAAATATTATTCTCTCTACGGTGGTATGTAGAATTTATTTTGCAGAGCCGGACACTATCCTGGTGTTCACAATCTTCTATAAATTATTCGGAGGAGGAACCCGCCTTGCAATGCCGAAGACAATATGCGCGCCGGACTCGTCGTCATTGAAGCCTGGTTCAGGGGCTACTGAGGGAGTCCTGGACTAAGGGGTGTCCGGATAGCCGAACTATCATCATCGGCCGGACTCCAAGACGATGAAGATACAAGATTGAAGACTTCGTCCTGTGTCCGGATGGGACTTTCCTTGGCGTGGAAGGCAAGCTTGGCAATACGGATATGTAGATCTCCTACCATTTTAACCGACTCTGTGTAACCCTAGCCCTCTCCGGTGTCTATATAAACCGGATGGCTTTAGTCCATAGGACGAACAACAATCATACCATAGGCTAGCTTCAAGGGTTTAGCCTCCTTGATCTCGTGGTAGATCTACTCTTGTAATACCCACATCATCAATATCAATCAAGCAGGACGTAGGGTTTTACCTCCATCAAGAGGGCCCGAACCTGGGTAAAACGGCGTGTCCCTTGTCTCCTGTTACCATCCGCCTAGACGCACAGTTCGGGACCTCCTACCCGAGATCCGCTGGTTTTGACACCGACACCCACCACCACCTGCGGGAGACGCCCCACACATTCCCACGTTCGAGGAATGGCTGGCACTAGGCGGTGATACTCCGGTTAGTAAATTTGCCTAACTAATGACAAACTAGTTCTCGTTCATTCAACACTATCATGTCATATTTACCGTTAGAATCTTCTTTCAAACATGTAGGGGACCGGTGGCTCGACTCCTGCTCCGTCGACCCCAGTCACTCCGATCTGGCAGAGTGATGGTGGTTGCGGTGGCGGTTTTGGCGGAGGTGGACTTGGCGGTGGCGGTTTTGGCGGAGGTGGACTTGGTGCTGGTGGTGGTTTTGGCGGAGGTGGACTTGGCGGAGGTGGTGGTTTTGGCGGAGGTGGACTCGGTGATGGTGGTGGTTTTGGCGGAGGTGGACTCGGTGGTGCTTGATGTCGATGATGATTCCGTGTATGCGGCCGTTGTTCCATGTCTTTCATGTTTCAACTTTTATGATGTTTCATGTCTTGCACTACTATTATGTTCGTGAACTTTCGCCGGTGATGATCTTTAGATGATGAACTTGACTATGTTTAAATGATGATGATGAACTGTCATATTTCATATTATTCTATTTTGAAATGCTGTCAAATGAATTGGAAAAGAGAAAATAGGGGGAAAAAACTATGCCTACGGCAAAGCCGTCGGCATATATATGATCAGGAGCCACCAGGAGGCGACACGTGGCAGGGCTATGCCTACGGCAAAGCCGTCGGCATAGATTTACATCTATGCCGACGGCTTGGCCATAGGCATAGCCCTGCCGCCAGGTCAAACCAGGGGGCGACACGTGGCAAAGATATGCCTACGGCAAAGCTGTCGGCATAGATTTAATCTATGCCAACGGCTTTGCCGTAGGCATATCTTCACCACGTGTCGCCTCCTGAGCCGCCAGCAGTTTTGACGGCGCCGTCCGTTGCCGTCAGACGGAAAACTACGCCGACGGCTAAACTATGCCGACGGCTGCCCCAAGGCCGTCGGCATACCCTCCTATGCCGACGGCTATATTATGCCGACGGTCTGACAGGAGTACGCTGACGTGATCTACACTAACGGGGCTATGCCGACGGCAGCCGTCGGCATAGATCTATGCCGACGACATAGGACCTATGCCGCCGGCCCTTGGCCGTAGGCATAGCCCATGAGTCCGGTAGTGATGGCTGTAGTTTCGCTCGATGCAGTGAACACTTGACCAGGAACGTGGCCACCAAACACATCACGGACGGGGAGAGTGCTCCGGCTGCTCAGCCAAGCAGATCGCGCCCCGCCAAGCAGATCGGCATGCGCCCTCGACGTCCTCCCGAGAAACCCTAATTGCCACCGAGGGGGCTCCAGGTTATTCAGAGGAAAAATCTATCAACATTCTATGCAAAGCTCTTTTTACCGGTGGTGGTATGTACCGGCAAGCAATCCACCACTCGTTTGCATACTGAGATTCATGCTGCCCTGCTCCGTATAATAGTAAAATTCATTTTTTGATTTGAATACTATGCAATACATCTCTGACTTGTACAAGCAATAGGCCCACATGTGTACTTCTGTCAGTTTTTGTCATAAAAAGCTATGCTAGTTCCCATGCAGGTGCATTCATTATTTCTCTTCTCCATCTCAACAACTCCATGCCTTTTATTTTCTCTCTCACAATTTCAATCAATCATATCTTTTAAACTACAACTTCGTTTTCTAATTTTTATATATATTTGTAATTCTTGTGGCAAGAACTTTAGAACAAGACCAATTTTGAATATATTTTATACTTGTTTCACTATGTGAAATAGAATATTTCAAATATATGAACCTAATATATTTTCAAATATGTGAAGAGAATTCTAGTGATTTTTTTTCAAATATGTTTAATGGTTATTTCAGTGAGCTAAAATTGATTTCACACATTCAAAACTACTGAAATAGGTCAAATAATATCTGAAATATGCTAAAATTCTAATGAAGTATTGAAATAATATCTGAAACATGATGTGTAAATATGTGAAATTGATATTTTTGTGATCTCTGAAATTTGTGAAATAGCAAAAATACAATTGAAATATGTTTCGTAAAAGACTTGAAATCAGTTGTGTGTTAAACTGACTGAAATCATTTTGTCGAAATAAGTTATATCCAACTTTTGAAACAAGTGAACTAAGTTTTCCGAATGAGCGGAATCTGTTTTTTGAACACAATGAAACATACCTTTTGGAATGAGTGAACCCAGTGTTTTGAATGAGTGAAACATGTTTGTTAAAATGAATTAAATCACTTTTTGAAATGAGTGAAATATGTTGCAAGCATTTTAACCTTGTCTGAAATGTATTCAAATAACAAGTTTCACATCTCAATTGAGTGAACACTGTCTTTGAATTGAAAGGAGTGAAATCCGTTTCTGAAAATGAGTGAAACCAATTTTTCCAAATGACTTAAATATCTGTTTTGAAATAACTGAGATTAGTATTTTGAAATGGGTGAAATAAACAAGTTAAAACATTTTTAAGAAATGAGTGCATTTTGTTTATTAGAAATGAGTGAAATATGTTGCAAGAATTTTAAACTCGTTCGAAATGTATTCAGATAACAAGTTTCACATCTCAATTGAGTGAATGTTGTCTTTGTATTGAAAGGAGTGAAATCCGTTTTTTAAATGAGTGAAACAAATTATTTCAAATTATAGAAATATGTGTTTTGAAATGACTGAAGTAAGTATTTTGAAATGAGTGAAATAAACAAGTTAAATCAATTTTTAAGAAATGAGTGAAATATGTTGCAAGAATTTTAAACTCATTTGAAATGTATTCAAATAACAAGTTTCACATCTCAATTTAGTGAACACTGTCTTTGAATTGAACATAGTGAAATCGGTTTTTTGAAATGAGTGAAACATATTTTGTCAAATGATTGAAATATGTGTTTAGGAATGACTGAAATAAGTATGTTGAAATGGGTGAAATAAACAAGTTAAATCATTTTTTAAGAAATGAGTGAAATTGTTTTATTACAAATGAGTGAAATATGTTGCAAGAATTTTCAACTCGTTCGAAATGTATTCACTTTTGATCTTATTTTAAAGATGACGTCGTCAGGAATTCAAATATATAAAAATATTTTAAAATGAAATTTTTATTCAAAAGATATCTATGAATTAATATCTTCCAAGATAAATAAAATGTTTGCCTTTTTTATGTGTGGAGTGGTCTGACAACATGCATGCATGGCTAGGCATAAAAGATGCATAGTACGGTTGGGTCTGACATTGATTTGACCTAATGGACCAGATATTAGCCAAATACAACACTATACCATTGGATAGTTGGCCCACACAAAGTTAGATGGAAGCATTTGATTGGTTGTGACTTCACCGGTAGCTACCAGCACCGGTAAAAAACTTAGTCGAAACGTTGCAGTCATTTGAATTTCAAACGGACCAGCCAGAA
This sequence comes from Triticum aestivum, assembly GCF_018294505.1. NCBI lineage: Eukaryota > Viridiplantae > Streptophyta > Magnoliopsida > Poales > Poaceae > Triticum > Triticum aestivum. The sequence goes on from NC_057801.1 coordinate 700,109,495, forward strand.
CAGAACTTTCACTGTGCTTGTGTAGTTTTTTTTGCGGCTCCACTGTGCTTGTGTAGTTGTAATAAACGTGTATCATTTCTACTTTTCGAGCTAATAATTGATCGTATGTATGTGCAATTTGTGTGTCCATCTGATTTGTTTTTGTGTTATTAGTTGCAAACTCACTACCGATTGGTGTGTTTGTTCCACTTCCTCTGTTGTATATGCACGTGGAGAAAAAAATGATTGATCTCAACAAGCTGCCTCCCAACCTAATGAGCTACTCCTTCCGTTCCAAATTACTCGTCGTGGTTTTAGTTCAAAATTTGAACTAAAACCACGACGTGTAATTTGGAACGGAGGGAGTACCTCACTGTCTCAATGAGCTGCCACACGTGTAACATCCGAAGCTCTCCTTGTCTATGGTGCAGATTGTGTGAAGCTTAGGGCCCGTTCGGAAGCTCTCCAGCTTTCGAAACGGGCCAGCTTCTCGCGGGAGCCCAACGAGCTGGCTTCTTGCGGGAGCCCAGCAAGCGTTCGACAGCGACTTGGCGGCTGTAGCGAGAGAAAACGCTTCGTGCGGGACTGTAGCGAGAGAAAATGAACCGGTACGCTGCCTGGAGCACACTTGGCAGTGACATATCAGGTAATATTGTCCAACTTCTTCTCCCTCGATTTTTGGGAGCTAGGCTTGTCCGGCTTCTAATTTTTGCACTGCGGAGATGCTCTGCTCCACGAAGCCAGCTTCTGAGAGCTGTGCTGTTCGGGCATGCTCCTGCACGGAGCGGATGAAGCTGGAAGCTGGACACGTTCCAAACAGGGAGTTAGTGTGTTGCACGCAGCCGGATCCTCGCAGGATATCTATAGATGGTGGTGTTGTTGTAGGGGAGTCATCGGACCCTACTACCGCCTGTCGAACCACTATTCCTGTAATTGTTTTGGTGCAGTCAAAAAGGAGCCATACTCGAACTGACATAGACACCGCGAGAGCTACTGCTAGACCTACCGAGGCTGGACTCGGAGTAGGTGATGTTGGCGGTAGTGCACATAGTAACGAAGATGATGATGCTTGGTCCCAACCAAGGAAGCCAGATGTGGGTTTAGGATTTAACAATCTGCAAGGTGGTATAGAGCATTACAACTCCTGTGCCCTAAGAGTTGGATTCTCCATAAAGATGAACACGCCGAGGCGATCTGCTTTTACTGGCCAGTTGAAAATACAGTATTTTTTTTGCAACAAGTTTAGGAAGCCAGAAGTTGATGATGGGGCAGCAGAAATTGCTCATGTGCTAGATCCTATACCAGATCCAAAAAGTGTTGGTGATGACGAACAAATGGATGATGAGCTCATCTTTGATGAAGGTGGGAGTGATCGCAAGAAATCAAGAAACGAAATTGAGAGATGGTGGTGAAATTGAAGGATGGGTGATGGGAGGTAATCCACTTTGTCAGCGATCATTACCATCCGTTGGTCAACAAGCCATCAATCTTACCGCCTGTGTGGGCCGAGTGAGGTGTGGCTAGCTAGCTGTTGGCACTGCCGCACATCCGGGCCATCTGCATGTCCGCGAGGAGGTCGAGGGATCGTGGATCATCCGAGCCTACGTCGGACTAGATGGCCTGGTCTTAGGACTCCCATGACCATGACCATCTCTCCCTCGGGAATGGAGCCAGTGGTGGCTTGGCCTAGGGCACGAGGGCGACCACTAAAAGGCGGTTTAATTTCTCGACCTAAGGTCGTAGGAGGGGGGAGTGGGATGAAAAAGACTGCCAACGGGAAATGAAGGAGGTGGAGGGTGAGGCGAACGTACACACTGTTCTTTAATAGGATATTCTAAACTAATAATCACTATGTTTTTGTATACTAGATCACTTCATATTTTTAGGTCTAACTTTGATCATTAATTCTATCAACAAAACATTACTTATTTGCCACAAAAAGTATGTCATTGGATGCACATTTCAAAGAACTTTCTGATGATATATTTTTGATGACATATAACCCATTTTTTATTCAACAAAATTATAAGTCAAAGTTAGACAAAAAAATATAGTGACCTTACTAAAACCGAGGGAGCGAGTAAGAGATATTTTCCCCATATACTACCAGAAAATTGTTGCCTCAAATAAAGTTACAGTTCACTATCGTCAACCAAGGGAGAGAATGAGAGACAAACTTTCTTCTGCTATTTTAGTTTCAAGTACTTTTGATTGATAATTTGGTAAAATTTTCTATTACTAATTGTTTGGGTGATGCAAATCAGTTATCTTACTGAATCTTTACCAGATGTTGGATCATAAACCATTATTTATCTATCTGCCCCCTCTCTACATTTCCGGGTTAGCTAAAACGGAACCAGGTGGGCTGTGGCAAGCCAGACTTCCTACCAATATCAAGACAATGGCGAAGCTAGCAGTGAGCTACGCCTAGGGCTGAGCAAGGCTGAACACCAAATTCTTCAAATTTTCAGTACTTTATAGAAAGGGGTTAAAAGGAATCTTAGTACTAGGCCTAGGGCTATAGCCTTAGTTGCCTTAGGCTTGTCTCCGCCACTGTATCAAGATCTGGGCGACAATGGCCTTCTCGGCCCATCATGTGGGATACAAATATATTGAAATGAAAATAATGGTGCCCTGCACACAAAATTGAAATGAAAATAATGGTGCCCTGCACAAATATATTGTCTATTTACATTATCAACATTGTGGTGGCCCTCCCAGGCCCACAAAGCTTCAATCTTTGTGAGGAGAAGTGAGATTCGAGAATCAAGATCCAACCGAGGCAAACTTGAAAATTGAAATCCCGTTTGAGATCTTAATTCAGCTTCTTATTAATGATGTTATGGGAACTCTGAGATGGTTGGGGTCACTTGGGAGCATATAAGGTTGGGGAGTGCTTCGGTACAACCCCCCCCCCGCCCCCCTATAAATGTATAATGGATAGGATGGTCATTTCACATTTCGTATAGTAATACCCCCGTCGCCGTACGCCTGCGCCCTTTGCCGTACGCCCGCCCGCGTATGCCGCACGTGTCGCCGTACGTCGCCGCCATACGCCCGCGTCTTCTCCACGTTGGTGTCGACAGTTATGAAAAAAAACGTCACGGAGCCGCCGACGCCCGCCGTCGTAACCCTAAACCCTAAACGCATCCACGCCGTCTCCACGTCGCCCCCGTCTTGTGGTCGCGGTCGCCCTCCATGTCGCTCAGGTCGCCACCCGAACAGGCCGCCGCGCGTGCCCCGGCGCCGTTGCTGCTGCTGTCGCGTTCCTTTGCCGTCACCGAGATGGTCGGCCACCCATGATCTTCGCCGCCGCCTTCCTCCCCGGATTCCGCTTGCTACCACCGGGCATCATCGTGACGCCATCGACACCTGCCTCATCCGGCCAGCAAAGTCACGCCGTCAGCGCGTTCATCATCGGACAAAATGGATCCAGCTGACATCCTCGCTGCCGTGCAAGAGGTTGTTTCGACTATAACCTATGTGCAACGTCGTTGTGCTTGATGAACTACTTATTTTAGGGATGATGTTACACAGTGTTCGATTGATCTTACAATTTTTTGAACATGTATAGATAGAGGAGGAGGGCGATTATGATGCCGATGATTACGGTGACGACAACGGAACCTCGTCACTGAATATGGATGAACCTGCTGAGGAGAACTACATGAGTTTGGATGAATCTTATAGTGGCGATGTAAGTGTGATCTTGATAGAAACAATAAATACGATAAACCGCACGGACAATTACATGTTATTTTTGCATTATGCAGCGACATGGCGATAATGATGATGATATGGATATAGATGATTCATTTGCTGAAAGTGCACTCCGGGTATGTTTATAAAAAAAACAGGAGAAGAAATGACATAATAACCGTATGAGCGCTTACATGTATTTTTGAAAAATGTGCGCAGATGGACGAGGGCGGGGACTTTGTGAGGAATTTTGTGGACGATGAAAGTGACAAATCGCACGTTGATCCATCTCAAGATGACAGCTCCAGCAAAGTAAGTTTTGAAACTTACATACATTACATATTAAAATAATAACTGACTGACATACATGGTTTGATGCCTTAATTTACAGGGATATGTAGATAGTCCTAGCGGGAAGGATGAGCATGTTGTTGATGATCTGTTTAATTTTGACATCGGATTTGATGAATATCAGCAAGATTCATTGGACAGGCATTGGAAGGTCATGAGGAAGACGTTCAGGTCACTAGGAGAGGCTTACATTTTCTATAACCAGTATGCTAAGGAGCGTGGTTTCAGCGTAAGAAAGGACTCGCTGAAATATTCGAAAGGTCCTGAGGGAACTATGCGCTTGAGAAAGTATATGTGTGCTAGATCTAGGAAACGACATGCAAAATTTTGTACAATGGAAGGCAGGACCCGCGTGCTCAGAGCGGAGACTCGTTGCTTCTGCGATGCACATATAACTTTGAAGCTTGATAGAGAGCGTGACGTTTGGTATGTCAGCAGTTTCAGTGATGATCACAGTCACGTTCTAGCTAGACCGGATGAAGTCACGTTTCTTCGGTCTCACAATCAGATAAAAGAATTTCAGAAAGCTGAGATCTTAACTATGGCAGGTGTTGGAATCAGGAAACATATGATTTATGATAATCTCGTCAGTAGGTACGAGTCATATGCAAAGGCTGGTTTTGGGAGGAAGAAGCTTTATAACATGTGTTATAGACAAAAAATGAAGTTGCTTGCACAAGGCAATGCAGACACTGCCATTGGGATCATGATGACCAAAAGAGACAGGGATCCAGATTTCTTCTTTGAGCACACCGTGGATGATGAAGGAAGGCTGAAAAACCTTTTCTGGTGTGATTCTCAATCACGTTGAGACTACATTGACTACGGTGATGTGACCATCTTCGACAGCACATACATGATGAATAGGTATGGCATGCCATTTATACCTTTTGTCGGTCTGAACAACCACCGTTGCACCATGGTATTCGGTTATGCTCTTGTGTTTGACGAGACAGAAGATACATATGTCTGGCTGCTTCAGACATTTTTGAGGGCTCACTGTCAGAAGAGGCCCAGGGTCAGTAATTACTGATGGAGATGCGGTTATGATTAAGGCCATCAGAAAGGTACTTTCAGACATTTGGCATCGTCTTTGCTCATGGCATATTGAGAAGAACATGCAGAAACACCTTCATCATAAGTCTTTGAAGGAGTTCAGGTCTCTACTTTATTATGCCACTTCAAAAAAGTATTTGAGGAGAGATGGGCAGCGTTTACCGCCAAATGGCAGTCGGAGAAAACAAAGACATGGTTACGTAGGATGTACAAGAAGAAAAGGCTTTGGGCTGCATCATATCTGTCTGGTGGGTTTTTCCTAGGTATGTGAAGTAACCAGTGAAGTGAGAGTCTGAATTCATGCCTTCACTTGCATCTAGACTCCGGTATGACTATTGTTGATATGATTGTGCATTATGAGAACTGCATAGTTCGTCTCCGTGAGAACGAGGCGCATGACAATTACACAAACACATAGACAGACCCAGTACCAGTATTGGGGGAGTGTAAAGATATTTAGAAATCAGCTGCCCGCGAGTTCACTGCGGGAAACTTTTATATCTTACAGGAAGATATGAAGAAGGCACGTGAGCTTGAGGTTCTTGAGAGACTGAGAGGAGCAGACACTCACAGATTCATACTAACATGGAAGGAAAATAGGGATATCAGATTTACTATGGACTACACCCCGGGTAACTCCGAAGAAACCGTAAGTGCAGTTGCAGAAGTATGGATCGCAAAGGACTTCCTTGCAAACATATTCTTCATGTTCTGATTCAGCTATGCCTATGTGAGATACCTAAGTGTTTAGTACTACGGAGGTTGAGCAAAGTTGCTAGGGGCGGACTTCCCGTGAAGTGCACTAGCGATCGGTTTGCATGGGGATGGGCAGGTATAGGGGAGAGAGCTAGGTACAGCGAGTTGACTATCTTATCTGCCCAAGCATCTCATAAAGCATGCCATAAACCATTTTTATTCGACAAGTTGAAGGCAGCTCTGAGGGACATAATAGATAATGATTACACTGAGGAGGATGAGCCTGGTGTGGAGAAAATGTTTGTGAACGATGATGCATTTGAGCCCAATCAAGATCATGTTCTTGTTCGTGATCCCGCAAAAATTAACACCAAAGGCGCACCAAAATAGAATGTTAAAGGCCGCGGTAAGGGTGGTCCTGATGTCACTAAAAATGGGCGACCTAAAGCTTTTGATGAGAAGAGCAAACGTCAATGTGGCCAGTGCGGCCTTACAAGTCATTATAAGTCCATGTGCCCTCAAAATATTAAGTAAGATTTCCATATGTTCATGTAAATCATGTTGTTCTCTAAATTTTTTTTTGTGAATTAACACATATCTTACTGTTTTTGTATGTAGGAACTTTGCTTGAATTTCGGAGTTTGGAAGATTACTTTGCCCTTAGATTGAAGACAGTTTCTTGATGGATTGCTTCTATCTACGAGATCATTTTCAATTGTTAGATTATGTTATATGAGACTTATTTTACTTTGTTGATTTTAGACTATGTGCTAAGATACGCACTTAAATATTGTTGCTGCCAGTCTATGTTATGCAAGAAGTATTTTTACTCTATTTATATGGATGTGTTCATGATGCACTTGTAACGCCCTCGATGCGGCTATATCTCCCACGTGTCGAAGCACGACTTAGAGGCATAACCGCATTGAAAGCAATGTCGCAAGTGAGGTAATCTTCACACAACCCATGTAATACATAAGGGAAAGAGATACATAGTTGGCTTACAATCGCCACTTCACACAATTACATGAATAAAGCATTACATCATCCAGATACAATCAAGGTCCGTCTACGGAACCAAAATAAAAGAAGAACCCCAAATGCGACAAAGGTCCCCGATCGACCCCAACTGGGCTCCACTACTGATCAACTAGAACGAAACAACACAAAGGGCAAGATCTTCATCGAGCTCCTCCTTGAGCTTGGTTGCGTCACCTGCTCGGTAACATAGGCACCTGCAAACTGGTTTTGGAAGTATCTGTGAGCCACAGGGACTCAGCAATCTCGCACCCGTGAGATCAAGACTATTTAAGCTTATAGGAAGGATGGAGTAATGAGGTGGAGCTGCAGCAAGCGACTAGCATATATGGTGGCTACAATCGCAAAAGAGAGCGAGAAGAGAAGCAAGGCACGGTCGTGAAGCTAGTAGCGATCAAGAAGTGATCCTAGAGCAACCTACGTCAAACATAACTCCAACACCGTGTTCACTTCCCGGACTCCGCTGGAAAGAGACCATCACGGTTACACACACGGTTGATGTATTTTAATTAAGGTCAACTTCGTGTTTTCTACAACCGGACGTTAACAAATTCCCATCTGTCCATAACCGCGGGCACGGCTTTCAAAAGTTCAAATCCCTGCAGGGGTGTCCCAACTTAGCCCATCACAAGCTCTCACGGTCAATGAAGGAATAGACCTCCACCCGAGACATTCCGATCAGACTCGGTATCCCGGTACAACAAGACATTTCGACAGGGTAAAACTAAACCAGCAACACCGCCCGAATGTGCCGACAAATCCCGATAGGAGCTGCACATATCTCTTTCTCAGGGCACACTCAGATGAGACTAGCTACGAGTAAAACCAACCCTCAAGTTTCCCCGAGGTGGCCCCGCAGGCAGCTCAGTTCGGACCAACACTTAGAGGAGCACTGGCCCGGGGGGGGGGGGGTAAAATAATGATGACCCTTGAGTCCGCGAAACCCAAGGGAAAAAGAGGCTAGGTGGCGAATGGTAAAACCAATGTTGGGCATTGCTGGAAGAGCTTTACTTAAGGCGAACTGTCAAGGGGTTCCCATAATAGCCCAACCGCGTAAGGAACGCAAAATCCGGGAACATAACACCGATATGACGGAAAAGTAGGGCGGCAAGAGTGGAACAAAACACCAGGCATAAGGCCGAGCCTTCCACCCTTTACCAAGTATATAGATGCATTAATTAAATAAGATATATTGTGATATCCCAACAAGTAAACATGTTCCAACAAGGAACAACATCTCCATGTTCCAACAAGGAACAAACTTCAATCTTCACCTGCAACTAACAACGCTATAAGAGGGGCTGAGCAAAGCGGTAACATAGCCAAACAACGGTTTGCTAGGACAAGGTGGGTTAGAGGTTTGACATGGCAATTTGGGAGGCTGACAAGCAAATGGTAGGCATCGTAGCATTGGCATAGCAAAAGAGCGAGCAAACTAGCATAACAAAGATAGTAGTGATTTCGAGGGTACGATCATCTTGCCTGAAATCCCGCAAGGAAGAAGAACGAGTCCATGAAGAAGACAAACGGACGTAGTCGAACGAATCCTCATAACTCCGGAACGAAACCGAAGCTAACAAGAGAAGCAAACCGGAAAGAAGCAAACAACCATGGTAAACACACAAGCATAGTCAAGGCATGATGCACAATCAAGTATGATGCATGTCCGGTTTAATGAGGCATGGCCTGGAAAAATGAAGCAAACAACACTACAATTTAAGTGGAGCTCAATATGCACGAGTTGCATATTGACGGAACACCACATCAATTATTTAGTTCTCTCTCGGTTAAGTACTCAACAATATTAAGTGTTGTTAAACATGGCAAAGGGTGAAGCATAATTAAACTACATATCTAGTCCAGGTTAAATGAGGCCGGAAGCAACAAACAACAATTCCGGAGAATCCCCATGTCATTTAGCAGTTTAATGCCAACACAATATTAAACATTTTAATTGTTGTTATCATGATGTGGATGACATATACAAGTATGAAATTTTTTTATGAAAATGTTGACAAGAGCATGTTATGAAGCATTTGTCACCATGGCGGAATGAAACGGATGCCACGGCAATGAATCTGAAAATGATGCCACGGCAACATTCCGGTTCCGATAGCTCATGGAGATACCGGTGCAAAAGAAAAAGTGACGAGAGCGTGACATGCGATAGAAGGTGGGGTGATCCCGGATACCGGGTTCCCACAAGATGGTGGCATGGCAACGAGGTGAAACATGCACGCGACAATTCCGGACACGGTGCAAACACGGGCATCTCATACAACACACATGCATTCGTTCCACGGCGGTCGTTCTCGGCGGTTATACCTTTGAAGCGTGCGTTTCGGGGCGGTTCGAGTTTGATGCGGTGTAGGTGGAAGTAGACATTCTCGCAACGGTCGTCGTGGGAAGTAGTGGTACTCGTTTCGTAGATGAACTTGATGGTTCCGTTACACAGGTCTTCGGCGACGGTAGTGGTACACGGGTCGAAGAGGAACTTGGCGATCGACGGACGTCGTGGTACTTGTTGGTCCGGGTCTTGGCGTAACCAGGGAACGTCTTGTGAGGCGGTAACAAAGGTGTTCGTCGAGGTACTTGGCGGACTTCGGGTCGAACAGCAACAATCTTTGCAGGTGCATGAAGGCAGAGGCAGCGAGGAACCTCCGGGCAACGCAGGGAAGTCCTGCTGGAGCTACTGCTCATCGCCGACGGGGAGGTACGGCTGGCTGCGGGAGAAACTTCGCTCGGGGCAGAGGCGGGCGAGGTCGAGGCCTCGATCCAAGGTGGAGGCGCACAGGAGGAGGCTCGAGGCGCGCTGGAGCATGGCGGCGCGGCGGCCGGACGAAGCACGGAGGCGCGATGGAGGTCACGGCGCGGTGAAGTCGCAGGCGAGGTGCGGGCGTAGCAGAGGAGACGAGGCGGCGCTTGGGGCTCGGGGTCGCGGGGAAGGAGCAGCTCCGGTGCTGCGGCGCCGGAGACGACAGGAGATCGACGTCCTGGGGCAGCGCGGCGAGGCCAAGCCCGGCGGCAGCAAGCGGGCTCCGGTGGCCGACTGGAGGTGCGGAGGCGACGCGGGTGACGAGGAGGCGCGGGCCGAATGGCTGTGAAGGGGATCGGGCGAGGCGCTCCTCTCGTGCGTGGGAGGACGAGAGGGAGAGGGTGAGATCGAGAGGAGGGAGTGGATCGATCGGGAGAGAGGGCGACGAGGTCGGGCGCTGGCGGCGGAAGGAAAACGAGGAGGAGAGGATCGAGAGGAGGGAGTCGGGCTAGCGGGGCTAGGGTTCGGTCGGTGGGGCGCCGGCTGGGCTGCAGATGGGCCTGAGAGGCCGGTTGGGTCGGCCCAGGTGGAGAGGAAATGGCCAGAGGCCTGGCTGGGCTTACCTCTCTCTTCTCTAATGAAAAATAAAATAGAACAGAGAAAAGAAAGAAAAGAAAGAGAGGTTAGTGGAAAGATTTGCGCATGGGGATAGTTTTCCCGAACTCGCAAAAATGCGCTTGTTCCAAGAAAAATAGAAAGGCCACGATTGAAAGATTAAATTCAAACTCATTTGATTTAAATTCAAATGATTTGAATAGGAAGTGAGGTTTGGGAAGGTCCAAAAATGTTCGGATTTTTGGTGGAGCTCCGGAAAATGATGAAATAATTTATGGGCAGAGTTGGAGACCAAGAATTAAGATAATAAAGGCATTGGGATATTTTGCAAGTGTGTTAAGGTGATTCCAAAACAATGGAATATTTTATTATAGCTCCCTAAATATCGGGAGGGTATGTTATAAAGAGAAGTCACCCTTCCCTCGATTTAAATGGATCGAAGATCCATACAATTTATTTAGTTGAGTTTTAAAAATTAAATGGCATGATGGCATGATGACATGATGCAATGCAAAAAATAAAAGAGCAAGCACAAAAGAAACACATGGCAAAACTCGGAATAGCTGGAAGTCTTCTGAAGCATCGGTCTTGGGGCGTTACAACACTCCACCACTACAAGAGGATCTCGTCCCGAGATCTAGAATGGCACCGGAGGGAAAACGGAAGAGAAAAAGAAAGGTAAAACTAAGTTGCTTCTTTGACCAACGAGTGAAACCATGAACCTTGAGAGGTTGAGCAATTTAAAAGAAAGAGTACAGCAGAGATGAACGAGATTGCAAACAATCCGTTAGAAAAGAGGAACAAGGAACATTACGAGGACTTGAAGGTTGCAAAGCTATGAATGATGAGTACAATGGAAAAGAAGGAATTGAAATCACTCTGGTTGAAACGAGATAAACAAGGAACAAGGAATATCAAAATCGGACAGCACTCCGGTTGGAAAGAGATGCAAGACTTGATAAGATGAAAAAGAACTTGAAAGAAAAAGGCAGGACACTCCGGTTAAATGGATAAGCATGAAAAGAACACGATCCTGACAAAACAAGATGATGATTGAAGAGCACAACATCACAATGCCTCCGGAACGAAAGAATAGAAGTTAGATTGTTGGGATAAAGGGACGGAGAAGGAAATGTCAACTCCTACCACAATTTAATTTGGAAAGCATCCTAGCAGGAAGGTTAGAACAAAGTTGTTGGAAGACCAACAACGAAAAGAATAAGTTTGTAGTGGGCTTATGGAACACATCTCAAAACTATGAGGTGAAATTCTGCCACTAATGGAAACGATATATTAGATTGATAACAACAAGGAGATGAGAAGCTTAATTCACCGAGAGGATAGATGAATAACTTGGGTCATTTATAACCAACATAGATAGCAACAAGCCATAGGGAAGGCTTTAGGTGAAATCTATACCAAGATAACTCCAACAAAGAGATTAATGGATTTAAAATATCTCATACTTGATAACTTGTGAAACACGAAGCACGAAGGGAAATTATCAAGAATGACATAATACCACCTCCAATGATATGGTAGAAAGGAAATGCACTTCGGAATGCGAGATGAAGAATGCTTTAGCTCCTTAAAAAGAATCTCGATGAAAACTTCAAGAAGGAATAAAATCCTTGATGAACCATCATGTAGATCTTCTATGGAGAACTCCGGTAATAAAAGAATGATAGAAAGAAAGAGAAGTTGAAAGAACAAGGTGAGCCTTGTGATGATTTAGATGGAGCTTTGCGACGATATAACCAAGAAAAACTTGGAACTCCGGAAAGAAAAGATGAATATTAGAACCGAGAATTACTTCATCATGAACAATCTCTAGAAGAAGGAATTAATCACTTGGATGAAACAAGAATAAGAATTATGTCATGCCTATCCTTCACCAATTTAAATTGATGACAAGCAACAGATTTGGCATACTACTTATTCTCATAGAAAGGATCAAGATAGATATGGCGCAAACTTTAGAAAATCTTCATGAACCACCGGTGGAATTTGGAAACAACGAATGAATTGATATGATAACCAAGGAAAGAGAACTCTTGAACGAACCACCGTAAGAATTGAAATTGAACGTAGCAAATGCACAAATCACCGGGAAGAATTGCAAAATGAATGAAGATACTTTAGGGTATTTAGATACATGAGAACGAAGAGATCAAGAACTGATTAGAGGATATTTGATTGATGCACCGGCAAGATAGGAGAATGATAACTGACAGCTGAGAATGAATAAACCTGAATTGATGGACTCCGGATGACAAACTGAGAAGACTCTTGAATATCTCCTGATGGGTGAAAAAGATTCTCACAATCGAAAACAATTATGAGAGGATGGCAACAAGCTAGCACCATGAATCTTGAAGAGAATAGAGCAAGATTAAAGAGAAACTCTTCTTCGGTCTTCAAATGATGAGAATGACAACAAGAAACACCACCAAGAATTATTGAGGCACACCGGAAGAATCAAAAGCGAAGAGGTTGAGCCAACTATGAAAAGAATTTGAAAGATCTTGGAGAAAAGCATTTGACTGATGATAACTCATTCTTACGTCAAACTTAGAGAAGAATTTAGGATAGCTCTGGGAAAATAGAAGAGTCGGGTAAGATCCTGGGAAAAGACCTGTGGGTTAGGGCCCACTCAAAAGAACACCATTGAAAAGATTTAAAAGAGATGTTGCACCGGTTGAATTAAATGACTTGAATGAGATACCAATCTCGAAAGAGCTTGAATGAATGCAGAGTGGAAACACGAATCTTCGAGATATCTTGAGCACTCCGGAATAACAAATAGCGAGAAGTAGAATGATAATGAGGTGCACCGGTATGAGAAGACATTGAAATGAGGAAAAAGGTATGATCAACAAAACTTGACTTGAATCCACCGGAGAAGAGAAAGGAATGAGGAATGACGAACTAGTAGAACATCTTCTTGAGAACCACCGGGTAAGAACATTGACGAAAAAGAATGGAGAAACTTCACAAAAATAAAAGGATACTTGGTAAAGAAATCTTAGTCCTTGAAGAAAAAGGGTGGGTGGGCGGGAAAAAACAAAGGCAACTTGGAGACGGATGAAACAACCACCGTTGAGAAGAAATGATAATTGGTCTTGCTGATGTTGAAGTGATCGGATCCACTTGAAGAGAAACGCGCCGGTTGAAAAGGATTGACAAGACAATCTCGATGATCAAGAAGGATTAGTATTCACATAGCAATATGAGAACACCATTTCGGAAAGGTATGGAATCAACACTTGACATTGAAGCAACTCGAATACCACAACTCAAAACAAAAACAAAGGACTGGCTTGCAGAATAAGCCGGAACAAACATATGATAGAGATTTCTTCCGAAGTTTTCGTGGTGGGGCCTACACGGGCTCGATCGTACAACACCATCATGTACAAGGCAGTGCACATGACATACGAAGCGTCCCCGAGTCGGCATAGCCAAGGACTCTTTAAGACACAACGAGACCACTGTAAAAACGACCGTGGAAAGGCGGACCACTAGACGTCGAACCCCAATTTCATATCATACATCTGTCGAAAAGATATCCTAAGAGCTACTTGAATTCCCACCTATGAAACTCCCGAAATTTTCCGGTTATGCAATCAGGTGTTGGGGATACAGGGGAAGCATAATATCTCACCCAAACTAGCAAATCCTACATCCAGCTGTATCCATCCTTCAACACATAACCAAGAAACCTTCGGAAATCCTCTACCTCAACCTTCGAAAAGCATCCGTTATACAAGTTATGGCGATACTCCCGTACTCACCTCAGTACTGGGTTATCGGGGTTATCTCACCAACAACTACATAAAAGAGATTTTCGATGTCGGCGTACTAAACTCAGGTATTCCAGAACTGCAACGATAAAATTATGACGACAACACCTCAGAGCTCAACTCCCCGGGACACTTCCGCTAAACCCCTGACAGGAGGCACCAAGACAATGTTCTCGTCATAAAACCATCGGAACGATTCCAATATACCCGCGTGATCCTAAAAAAATTAGTGAAATTTGAGAAGAGAAGAGTCAAAACTCTACGTCAGGATGCCTTACCAGAGCGATGAGTAGACTGGGAAGTAAAAAGAATTCCTAACTCTCCGATATATAATTCCTAAATGACTCAAAACATTTTTCTAGACACAACTCGGCTGCTAAAAACGATCAAGCAATGGGGCTCCTAAGGTCGGGGAGGCTCTGATACCAACTTGTAACGCCCTCGATGCGGCTATATCTCCCACGTGTCGAAGCACGACTTAGAGGCATAACCGCATTGAAAGCAATGTCGCAAGTGAGGTAATCTTCACACAACCCATGTAATACATAAGGGAAAGAGATACATAGTTGGCTTACAATCGCCACTTCACACAATTACATGAATAAAGCATTACATCATCCAGATACAATCAAGGTCCGCCTACGGAACCAAAATAAAAGAAGAACCCCAAATGCGACAAAGGTCCCCGATCGACCCCAACTGGGCTCCACTACTGATCAACTAGAACGAAACAACACAAAGGGCAAGATCTTCATCGAGCTCCTCCTTGAGCTTGGTTGCGTCACCTGCTCGGTAACATAGGCACCTGCAAACTGGTTTTGGAAGTATCTGTGAGCCACAGGGACTCAGCAATCTCGCACCCGCGAGATCAAGACTATTTAAGCTTATAGGAAGGATGGAGTAATGAGGTGGAGCTGCAGCAAGCGACTAGCATATATGGTGGCTACAATTGCAAAAGAGAGCGAGAAGAGAAGCAAGGCACGGTCGTGAAGCTAGTAGCGATCAAGAAGTGATCCTAGAGCAACCTACGTCAAACATAACTCCAACACCGTGTTCACTTCCCGGACTCCGCCGGAAAGAGACCATCACGGTTACACACACGGTTGATGTATTTTAATTAAGGTCAACTTCGGGTTTTCTACAACCGGACGTTAACAAATTCCCATCTGCCCATAACCGCGGGCACGGCTTTCGAAAGTTCAAATCCCTGCAGGGGTGTCCCAACTTAGCCCATCACAAGCTCTCACGGTCAACGAAGGAATAGACCTGCACCCGAGACATTCCGATCAGACTCGGTATCCCGGTACAACAAGACATTTCGATAGGGTAAAACTAAACCAGCAACACTGCCCGAATGTGCCGACAAATCCCAATCGGAGCTGCACATATCTCTTTCTCAGGGCACACTCAGATGAGACTAGCTACGAGTAAAACCAACCCTCAAGTTTCCTCGAGGTGGCCCCGCAGGCAGCTCAGTTCGGACCAACACTCAGAGGAGCACTGGCCCGGGGGGGGGGGTAAAATAATGATGACCCTTGAGTCCGCGAAACCCAAGGGAAAAAGAGGCTAGGTGGCGAATGGGAAAACCAATGTTGGGCATTGCTGGAAGAGCTTTACTTAAGGCGAACTGTCAAGGGGTTCCCATAATAGCCCAACCGTGTAAGGAACGCAAAATCCGGGAACATAACACCGATATGACGGAAAAGTAGGGCGGCAAGAGTGGAACAAAACACCAGGCATAAGGCCGAGCCTTCCACCCTTTACCAAGTATATAGATGCATTAATTAAATAAGATATATTGTGATATCCCAACAAGTAAACATGTTCCAACAAGGAACAACATCTCCATGTTCCAACAAGGAACAAACTTCAATCTTCACCTGCAACTAACAACGCTATAAGAGGGGCTGAGCAAAGCGGTAACATAGCCAAACAACGGTTTGCTAGGACAAGGTGGGTTAGAGGTTTGACATGGCAATTTGGGAGGCTGACAAGCAAATGGTAGGCATCGTAGCATTGGCATAGCAAAAGAGCGAGCAAACTAGCATAGCAAAGATAGTAGTGATTTCGAGGGTATGATCATCTTGCCTGAAATCCCGCAAGGAAGAAGAACGAGTCCATGAAGAAGACAAACGAACGTAGTCGAACTAATCCTCACAACTCCGGAACGAAACCGAAGCTAACAAGAGAAGCAAACCGGAAAGAAGCAAACAACCATGGTAAACACACAAGCATAGTCAAGGCATGATGCACAATCAAGTATGATGCATGTCCGGTTTAATGAGGCATGGCCTGGAAAAATGAAGCAAACAACACTACAATTTAAGTGGAGCTCAATATGCACGAGTTGCATATTGACGGAACACCACATCAATTATTTAGTTCTC
Source organism: Triticum aestivum (assembly GCF_018294505.1). NCBI lineage: Eukaryota > Viridiplantae > Streptophyta > Magnoliopsida > Poales > Poaceae > Triticum > Triticum aestivum. Next base: position 700,125,874 of record NC_057801.1, read on the forward strand.
TCTCGGTTAAGTACTCAACAATATTAAGTGTTGTTAAACATGGCAAAGGGTGAAGCATAATTAAACTACATATCTAGTCAAGGTTAAATGAGGCCGGAAGCAACAAACAACAATTCCGGAGAATCCCCATGTCATTTAGCAGTTTAATGCCAACACAATATTAAACATTTTAATTGTTGTTATCATGATGCGGATGACATATACAAGTATGCAATTTTTTTATGAAAATGTTGACAAGAGCATGTTATGAAGCATTTGTCACCATGGCGGAATGAAACGGATGCCACGGCAACGAATTCGAAAATGATGCCACGGCAACATTCCGGTTCCGATAGCTCATGAAGATACCGGTGCAAAAGAAAAAGTGACGAGAGTGTGACATGCGATAGAAGGTGGGGTGATCCCGGATACCGGGTTCCCACAAGATGGTGGCATGGCAACGAGGTGAAACATGCACGCGACAATTCCGGACACGGTGCAAACACGGGCATCTCATACAACACACATGCATTCGTTCCACGGCGGTCGTTCTCGGCGGTTATACCTTTGAAGCGTGCGTTTCGGGGCGGTTCGAGATTGATGCGGTGTAGATGGAAGTAGACGTTCTCGCAACGGTCGTCGTGGGAAGTAGTGGTACTCGTTTCGTAGATGAACTTGACGGTTCCGTTACACAGGTCTTCGGCGACGGTAGTGGTACACGGGTCGAAGAGGAACTTGGCGATCGACGGACGTCGTGGTACTTGTTGGTCCGGGTCTTGGCGTAACCAGGGAACGTCTTGTGAGGCGGTAACAAAGGTGTTCGTCGAGGTACTTGGCGGACTTCGGGTCGAACAGCAACAAGCTTTGCAGGTGCATGAAGGCAGAGGCAGCGAGGAACCTCCGGGCAACGCAGGGAAGTCCTGCTGGAGCTACTGCTCATCGCCGATGGGGAGGTACGGCTGGCTGCGGGAGAAACTTCGCTCGGGGCAGAGGCGGGCGAGGTCGAGGCCTCGATCCAAGGTGGAGGCGCACAGGAGGAGGCTCGAGGCGCGCTGGAGCATGGCGGCGCGGCGGCCGGACGAAGCACGGAGGCGCGATGGAGGTCGCGGCGCGGTGAAGTCGCAGGCGAGGTGCGGGCGTAGCAGAGGAGACGAGGCGGCGCTTGGGGCTCGGGGTCGCGGGGAAGGAGCAGCTCCGGTGCTGCGGCGCCGGAGACGGCAGGAGATCGACGTCCTGGGGCAGCGCGGCGAGGCCAAGCCCGGCGGCAGCAAGCGGGCTCCGGTGGCCGGCTGGAGGTGCGGAGGCGACGCGGGTGACGAGGAGGCGCGGGCCGAATGGCTGTGAAGGGGATCGGGCGAGGCGCTCCTCTCGTGCGTGGGAGGACGAGAGGGAGAGGGTGAGATCGAGAGGAGGGAGTGGATCGATCGGGAGAGAGGGCGACGAGGTCGGGCGCTGGCGGCGGAAGGAAAACGAGGAGGAGAGGATCGAGAGGAGGGAGTCGGGCTAGCGGGGCTAGGGTTCGGTCGGTGGGGCGCCGGCTGGGCTGCAGATGGGCCTGAGAGGCCGGTTGGGTCGGCCCAGGTGGAGAGGAAATGGCCAGAGGCCTGGCTGGGCTTACCTCTCTCTTCTCTAATGAAAAATAAAATAGAACAGAGAAAAGAAAGAAAAGAAAGAGAGGTTAGTGGAAAGATTTGCGCATGGGGATAATTTTCCCGGACTCGCAAAAATGCGCTTGTTCCAAGAAAAATAGAAAGGCCACGATTGAAAGATTAAATTCAAACTCATTTGATTTAAATTCAAATGATTTGAATAGGAAGTGAGGTTTGGGAAGGTCCAAAAATGTTCGGATTTTTGGTGGAGCTCCGGAAAATGATGAAATAATTTATGGGCAGAGTTGGAGACCAAGAATTAAGATAATAAAGGCATTGGGATATTTTGCAAGTGTGTTAAGGTGATTCCAAAACAATGGAATATTTTATTATAGCTCCCTAAATATCGGGAGGGTATGTTATAAAGAGAAGTCACCCTTCCCTCGATTTAAATGGATCGAAGATCCATACAATTTATTTAGTTGAGTTTTAAAAATTAAATGGCATGATGGCATGATGACATGATGCAATGCAAAAAATAAAAGAGCAAGCACAAAAGAAACACATGGCAAAACTCGGAATAGCTGGAAGTCTTCTGAAGCATCGGTCTTGGGGTGTTACAGCACTGTAGTGTCGTCATTGTTTACTGCTGCTGTTGCACACTATCGCCGTCGCTTATTATGTCTTGTTTTAAATTTTTTTAAAATTAAAAAAAGCCCGACAGTGCGCCGGCCGGTTTGACATTATAGAGACGGCACAGACGGCATTGTCCCACAGGGTAGCATCGGACGGCGGCAGCTTAGCGAGTAAACCAGAGGGGTATGACGACATGTGTGGTGACGGGTATTTAAGCTGGTCGTCGCGCCCTCCGTCGGGCGAGGTGGGACTAAACATATGCGCTCAGGTTGCCGTCGCCCTGCGGGGTACTTGGGCCGTCGTCTGTCAGGCTGGAAAGCCTTATTGGGCCGGCCCACGTGGTCACGCGCGTCGCTGCCGACACGGCGGCGGCGATGGAATGTTTAGTCCCACCTCGCCTGACGGATGGCGCGTCAACCGGCTTATATACTCGTCGGCACACATGCAGTCGTACCCCTCTGGTTTATTCGCTTTGCTGCCGTCGCTCGACGCTGCCCTATGGGACAGTGCCGTTGGTGCGGTCTGTGTAATGTCAGACCGGCCGGCGCACTGTCAGACTTTTTTTAAGAAATAAAACGACGGCATAATTGTTGGGGAACGTTGCAGAAAATTAAAATTTTTCCTACGGTTTCACCAAGATCCATCTATGAGTTCATCTAAGCAACGAGTCATGGGAGATGCATCTACCTACCACTTTGTAGATCGCGAGTGGAAGCGTTCAAAAGAACGGGGTTGAAGTAGTCGTTCTCGTCGTGATCCTATCACTGGAGATCCTAGCGCCGAACGGACGGCGCCTCCGTGTTCAACACACGTACGGGGCGGATGACGTCTCCTCCTTCTTGATCCAGCAAGGGGGAAGGAGAGGTTGATGATGATGGCTCCAGCAGCAGCACAACGGCGTGGTGGTGGTGGAACAGCAGCACTCTGGCAGGGCTTCGCCAAGCACGTGACGGAGGAGGAAAAGGTGTAGCAGGGGGAGGGAGGCGCCAGAACTTCAGGGTGCGGCTGCCCCTTTCCCCCCTCCCTTTTTATAGGCCCCCAGGGGGGGGGCGCCGGCCCTGGGAGATCCAATCTCCCAAGGGGGCGGCGGCCAAGGGGGATGGAGTACCCCCCAAGGCAAGTGGGGCGCCCCCCCCCCCACCCTAGGGTTTCAACCCTAGGCGCAGGGGGTGGGCCAAGGGGGGCGCACCAGCCCACTATGGGCTGGTTCCCCTCCCCACTTCAGCCCTTGGGGCCCTCCGGGATGGGTGGCCCCACCCAGTGGACCCCCGGGACCCTTTCGGTGGTCCCGGTACAATACCGGGTGACCCCGAAACTTTCCCGATGGCCGAAATATCACTTCCTATATATAATTCTTCACCTCCGGACCATTCCGGAACTCCTCGTGACGTCCGAGATCTCATCCGGGACTCAGAACAACCTTAGGTATACTGCATACTCATATTCATACAACCCTAGCATCACCGAACCTTAAGTGTGTAGACCCTACGGGTTTGGGAGACACGTAGACATGACCGAGACGGCTCTCGGGCAATAACCAACAGCGGGATCTGGATACCCATGTTGGCTCCCACATGCTCCTCGATGATCTCATCGGATGAACCACGATGTCGAGGATTCGGACAACCCCGTATACAATTCCCTTTGTCAATCGGTACGTTACATGCCCGAGACTCGATCGTCGGTATCCCAATACCTCGTTCAGTCTCGTTACCGGCAAGTCACTTTACTCATACCGTAATGCATGATCCCGTGACCAAACACTTGGTCACTTTGAGCTCATTATGATGATGCATTACCGAGTGGGCCCAGAGATACCTCTCCGTCATACGGAGTGACAAATCCCAGTCTCGATCCGTGTCAACCCAACATACACTTTGGGAGATACCTGTAGCGCACCTTTATAGTCACACAGTTACGTTGTGACGTTTGGTACACCCAAAGCACTCTTACGGTATTCGGGAGTTACACGATCTCATGGTCTAAGGAAGAGATACTTGACATTGAAAAAGCTCTAGCAGAATGAACTACACGATCTTGTGCTATGCTTAGGATTGGGTCTTGTCCATCACATCATTCTCCTAATGATGTGATCCCGTTGTCAATGACATCTAATGTCCATAGTCAGGAAACCATGACTATCTGTTGACCAACGAGCTAGTCAACTAGAGGCTCACTAGGGACATGTTATGGTCTATGTATTCACACGTGTATTATGATTTCCGGATAATACAGTTATAGCATGAATAAAAGACAATTATCATGAACAAGGAAATATAATAATAACCCTTTTATTATTGCCTCTAGGGCATATTTCCAACAGTCTCCCACTTGCACTAGAGTCAATAATCGAACACCCATAGAGTTCTGGTGTTGATCATGTTTTGCTCGCGAGAGAGGTTTAGATCAACGGATCTGCGACATTCAGATCCGTATGTACTTTGCAAATATCTATGTCTCCATCTTGAACATTTTCACGGATGGAGTTGAAACGACGCTTGATGTGCCTGGTCTTCTTGTGAAACCTGGGCTCCTTGGCAAGGGCAATAGCTCCAGTGTTGTCACAGAAGAGCTTGATCGGCCCCGACGCATTGGGTATGACTCCTAGGTCGGTGATGAACTCCTTCACCCAAATTGCTTCATGCGCTGCCTCCGAGGCTGCCATGTACTCCGCTTCACATGTAGATCCCGCCACGATGCTCTGCTTGCAGCTGCACCAGCTTACTGCTCCACCATTCAACATATACACGTATCCGGTTTGTGACTTAGAGTCATCCAGATCTGTGTCGAAGCTAGCGTCGACGTAACCCTTTACGACGAGCTCTTCGTCACCTCCATAAACGAGAAACATGTCCTTTGTCCTTTTCAGGTACTTCAGGATATTCTTGACCGCTGTCCAGTGTTCCTTGCCTGGATTACTTTGGTACCTTCCTACCAAACTTACGTCAAGGTTTACATCAGGTCTGGTACACAGCATGGCATACATAATAGATCCTATGGCTGAAGCATAGGGGATGACACTCATCTCTTCTTTATATTTTGCCGTGGTCGGGCATTGAGCCGAGCTCAATCTCACACCTTGCAATACAGGCAAGAACCCCTTCTTGGACTGATCCATTTTGAACTTCTTCAAAATCTTATCAAGGTATGTGCTTTGTGAAAGACCTATGAGGCGTCTCGATCTATCTCTATAGATCTTGATGCCTAATATATAAGTAGCTTCTCCAAGGTCCTTCATTGAAAAACACTTATTCAAGTAGGCCTTAATGTTGTCCAAAAGTTCTATATCATTTCCCATCAAAAGTATGTCTTCTACATATAGTATGAGAAATGCTACAGAGCTCCCACTCACTTTCTTGTAAACGCAGGCTTCTCCATAAGTCTGCATAAACCCAAACGCTTTGATCATCTCATCAAAGCGAATGTTCCAACTCTGAGATGCTTGCACCAGCCCATAAATGGATCGCTGGAGCTTGCATACTTTGTTTGTGTTCTTAGGATCGACAAAACCTTCCGGCTGCATCATATACAGCTCTTCCTTAAGATGTCCGTTAAGGAATGCCGTTTTGACGTCCATCTGCCATATCTCATAATCATAGTATGCGGCAATTGCTAACATGATTCGGACAGACTTTAGCTTTGCTACGGGAGAGAATGTCTCGTCATAGTCAATCCCTTGAACTTGTCGATAACTCTTAGCGACAAGTCGAGCTTTATAGACGGTAATATTACCATCCGCATCCGTCTTCTTCTTAAAGATCCATTTGTTTTCTATCGCTCGCCGATCATCGGGCAAGTCAGTCAAAGTCCATACTTTGTTTTCATACATGGATTCTATCTCGGATTTCATGGCTTCTAGCCATTTGTTGGAATCTGGGCCTGCCATTGCTTCTTCATAGTTTGAAGGTTCACCGTTGTCCAACAACATGATTTCCAGGACAGGGTTGCCGTACCACTCTGGTGCGGAACGTGTCCTTGTGGACCTACGAAGTTCAGTAGCAACTTGATCCGAAGTACCTTGATCATCATCATTATTTTCCTCTTCAGTTGGTGTAGGCATCACATGAACATTTTCCTGAGCTGCACTACTATCCCGTTCAAGAGGTAGTACTTCATCGAGTTCTACTTTCCTCCCACTTACTTCTTTCGAGAGAAACTCTTTTTCCAGAAAGGATCCGTTCTTGGCAACAAAGATCTTGCCCTCGGATCTTAAGTAGAAGGTATACCCAATGGTTTCTTTAGGGTATCCTATGAAGACGCATTTTTCCGACTTGGGTTCGAGCTTTTCAGGTTGAAGTTTCTTGACATAAGCATCGCATCCCCAAACTTTTAGAAATGACAGCTTAGGTTTCTTCCCAAACCATAATTCATACGGTGTCGTCTCAACGGATTTAGACGGTTCCCTATTTAAAGTGAATGTAGCTGTCTCTAGAGCGTATCCCCAAAATGATAGCGGTAAATCGGTAAGAGACATCATAGATCGCACCATATCTAATAGAGTGCGATTACGACGTTTGGACACGCCGTTACGCTGAGGTGTTCCAGGCGGCGTGAGTTGTGAAACGATTCCACATTTTCTTCAGTGTGTACACTAGTGCAGAACCGGGCAATAGCACCGGTTCATAAGGCCTTTTAGTGCCGGTTCCATAACCGACACTAAAGTGTGGTCACTAAAGGCCCCCCCCCCTTTAGTACCGGTTCAGCATGAACCGGTGCTAAAGGGCAACCACGGGGCACGAGCCAGCTCCGGGGGCCTGGAGCCCTTTAGTACCGGTTGGTAAGACCAACCAGTACTATAAGGTTTGGGGGTTTTTAGTTTTATGATTTCTTTTTCATTTAATTTTGTGTTTCCATTTTAATTCTTTTTCGTTTGCTGGTATTTTACGATACTACACATTGTACATGTTATGCATATATATATATATATATATATATATATATATATATATATATATATATATATATATATATATATATAGAATTTCTAGTAGAACCAATCATGCATATATATATCATCAATGTCTCACAAACCATCATATTAATTAATTCACACATACACACATGTATAACTATATACAATTTCTCCTACATATGCATTGCCTTCGGAGCGAATGGCATTATAGCCTAATTGGTGCCTTCGGAGCACGATGACAATTGTAAGTGGTTTTCATGGGGGCGGTAGCGGGTATCTCCCTTCGGATTTATGACCTGGTCGAGCTAAAATCCCGCTATTTCCTCTTGAAGTGCTTCTACGCGCTGCGTTTCTAGGAGCTTCGCCCGCACCTCTCTGAACTGTTAAGAAGGAGATCAATATGCATGTGTATTAGTTGTGTGACTAGATATCGATAATGGTGTAAAAATTGTGAATAGTGTTTTGACAAGCGTACCCATTCCTGTCTTTGAGATCTGCTCCTTTCGGATGCCATCATGCGAATGTTCTCGCAAACGCAGAATGCACACAGATCAGTCCCCTGCGCCTGCTTCAGGGCCTTTACGAGAATGGAATTTGATCAGATAATAATTAATCAAGCATGATAATTAAAGAGATGGAAGCTAGCTAGCTAGCTAGTACTACTTAATTACTTACCTTGGGTCTTCCCCATTTAAGCTTTTCTTTCCATTCGCCGTCCGTGACCCTGATGAACCTTGCCCAAGCCCTGCCCGCCGAAAAAAATGAATAAAGGGGTTATTAAATAGTTCATATCATGAAATGACGAACTAAATAGGCCGAGATATATAGTTAATAATGATTGAAATTACCTGTTGACTATCCCAAACAAGATGTTATAGTCAGTTTTTTTTTTGAGTAGTGAGTCCAGTATTTCAACTGTTCCGGCGTCAACTTTAATGATACACAAGACCCAGTGATATCTGCATGCACACACGTTTGCATGTCTTAATTAAGCGGGCATATGTAAGCAAAAACATGTAGCTAGCTAGTAGGCAAAAACAGAGAATTTGTAGTACAAGACAGTGTGACTCACTGGAAGTTGTAAGGAAGTAGTATATCTTTATTGTATTTGAGGCGCTTCAAGAACTCTAGCATGCTGTCCTCTACGGCCTTTCGATGACGTTCATCTAATTTCCATGTGTATTCATTAACGGTGTTTGGGTCAATGAACCCAATGCCATAGCGTCCACCTTTTCTCATTTCATACTCGCGGTTCCTGCGGCGCGGGCGGTGGACACCCAAAGAGAAGGAACCCTCACAGGATCATAGCTGAAGTGAGATCCCCGAAGATACTGCCAGGTATTGGAGAACCTGCCGCTCTCTAACGCAACCATGTAGCGATGGACGTGCTCGTCCTCCTCCCTGACACAGCGACGTACCACCTCCGGCGGGGCCGGGTCCCTCCGCACCGAAACTGGCCCACGCGAACGCCACCAAACGAGATCAGGGTCGACGACAGGACCCGGGGCCGTGTTCCCCATCAAGCGGCGCGCCCCTCCAGGCAGCACCTCCCAGTGCCAGCCCGGCGGAGCCCAGTCCCGGACATGGGTCGGCTGGACGTCGTCGCGGACGGGTCGACGGCGAGGATGCGGGCCGGGCATCGTCGAGAACAAATACTAGCTATATGCCCGCAAAAAGTAACATTTTTTAATGATTGGATTTTGATAACTAAAATTTCTAACATTTCTATATAACACTAATTATGCTAATCTAAATAATCTAAATAACACTAAAATTTCTAACATTTCTAACATTTCTATATAACACTAATTTCTAACATTTCTATATAACACTAATTTCTAACTGATTAAACATTAATTATATCCATACAAAATACATGTGTGTGTGTACTAATTAAACACTAATAATCTAAACTAATTAAACATACAAAATAATAATCTAAATAATCTAAACTAATTAAAGACTAATTATCTAAACAAATTAAACATGCTTGTGTGTGTGTGTACGGGCTCGGGGAGGGCTCACAACGGGCGAGGCGACGGCGAGGCGACGGCCGGGGCGGCGACGGCAGGGACGGCGCGACGGGGACGGGGACGGCGCGGCGGGGACGGGCCCGGGGCGGCGACGGAGACAAGGGCGGCGACGGGGACGGGGGCGGCGACGGTGACGAGCGGCGACGGAGACGATCGAGGGCGGCGGCGACGGCGACGGAGACGGAAACAGAGGAACGAACAGAGAGGGAAACTAAAATTTTCGTAGCCGTTGTATATATAGAAGGCACCTTTAGTACCGGTTGGATCCACCAACCGGTACTAAAGGCCTGTTTTGGCCAGGCCAAGCGGCGGGAAGCGACCCCCTTTAGTACCGGGTGGTGGCACAAACCGGTACTAAAGGCCCCCCCTTTAGTATCGGTTTGTGCCACGAACTGGTACTAAAGGGGGTGCGCTAGCGCAGGTGCGGTGCGACAAGTTTAGTCCCACCTCGCTAGCCGAGGGGCGACCGCACTGGTTTATAAACCCCCGTGCGGTCGCTCTCTCGAGCTCCTCTACAAAGCAGGCTTACTGGGCCTACATGTTCTTTGCAGCCCTGTGGGCCCACTTGGTCTTTGCGGGCCTGCATCCTGCCCAACGTCAGGTTGGGTTTCTAGTCGTATGCAGGCCGCTCTGGCCTAGTAGGCGGGCTTTCTTTTATTTTATTTTTTGCTTTATTTATTTTTGTGTATTTAGAGTTTCTTTGTGAACATTTTTGTCTTAGGTACAAAAAATTACAAACTTTCTGTTAGGGCTTTTTTATTATTTTTTTGCTTTATTTATTTTTGTGTTGTTTTTTTTTGTGTATTTAGAGTTTCTTTGTGAACATTTTTGTTTTAGGTACAAAAAATTACAAACTTTCTGTTAGTGCCCGTAGTTTTCAAATTTGAATAGTTTAAATTTTGAATTATTTGAAATTAGTGTGAATCACTAGTTTGTGAATAACTTAACTTTAAAAATCAGTAAAGGCATGAAAGAATTTGTTTGCACATAAAATTTCTTCGCGTTTCAAATGCCAAAACACATAACTACCCTAACTATTATAGAGATTCCCCTCTCGGTGCGAAACACAGAAGAAAGTGATGATAGCTAGTGAAGTCGATCACATCCCAGATCTTTGGATGTGAAACTTTTTCTTCATGTGTGTCCCTTTGCGCCGTAACCATGGAAAATCTTCATCATTTAACGGGATACTCGGGTCAATATTCACTATGAATGGAGCAATTTCATCAAACTTTTCATAATCTTCTGACTTGTCTGTCTTGTCATCCACTCCCATGATGTTTCTCTTCCCAGAAAGAACTATGTGCCGCTTTGGCTCATCGTACGATGCATTCGCTTCCTTATCTTTTCTTTTTCTTGGCTTGGTAGACATGTCCTTCACATAGAAAACCTGTGCCACATCATTGGCTAGGACGAATGGTTCGTCTGCATACGCAAGATTGTTGAGATCCACTATTGTCATTTCGTACTGTGGGTCTTCCGTTACCCCGCCTCGTGTCATATTGACCCATTTGCACCGAAACAAAAGGACCTTTAAACCACGTCGATAGTCAAGTTCCCATATGTCCTGTATATAACCATAATATATTTACTTTCCTGTCTTGGTTTCTGCATCAAAGCGGAAACCACTGTTTTGGTTGGTACTCTTCTTATCTTGGGCGATCGTGTAAAATGTATTACCATTTATCTCGTACCCTTTGAAAGTCATTATATTCGAAGATGGTAACTGGGACAGCAAGTACAGGTCATCTTCAATAGAGGTGTCATGCATGGTACATGTTTGCAATCAGCTGGCGAAACTCCTGGTTTGTTCACGTGTAATCCAGTTATCAGACTGCTCCGGGTGTTTGGAGCGTAGCAAATTCTTGTGTTCATCCATATACGGAGCCACCAAGGCGGAATTCTGTAGAACTGTGTAGTGTGCTTCAGCGAGAGAATGTCCGTCCATACATATTATTTGTTCCCCTCCTAGCGTGCCTTTTCCATCCAGTCTGCCCTTATGCCGCAATTCAGGAACACCAATCGGCTTAAGGTCAGGAATAAAGTCAATACAAAACTCAATGACCTCCTCATTTTGATGTCCCTTGGAGATGCTTCCTTCTGGCCTAGCACGGTTATGAACATATTTCTTTAAGACTCCCATGAACCTCTCAAAGGGGAACATATTGTGTAGAAATACAGGACCCAAAACGTTAATCTCTTCGCACAGGTGAACTAGGACGTGTGTCATGATGTTGAAGAAGGATGGTGGGAACACCAACTCGAAACTAACAAGACATTGCACCAAATCATTCTGTAACCTTGGTATGATTTCTGGATCGATTACCTTCTGAGAGATTGCATTGAGAAATGCACATAGATTCACAATGGCTAATCGAACATTTTCCGATAGAAGCCCCCTCAATGCAACCGGAAGCAGTTGCGTCATAATCACGTGGCAGTCATGAGACTTTAGGTTCTGGAACTTTTTCTCTGCCATGTTTATTATTCCCTTTATATCCGATGAGAAGCCAGACGGTACCTTAATACTGAGCAGGCATTCAAAGAAGATTTCCTTCTCTTCTTTGGTAAGAGCGTAGCTTGCATGACCCTGATATATGCCGTCTTCTCCGTGCATACGTTGCTGGTCCTCCCGTGCCTCAGGTGTATCTTTTGTCTTCCCATACACGCCCAAGAAGCCAAGCAGGGTCACGCAAAGATTCTTCGTCACGTGCATCACATCGATTGCGGAGCGGACCTCTAGGTCTTTCCAATATGGCAGGTCCCAAAATATAGATTTCTTCTTCCACATGGGTGCGCGTCCGTCAGCGTCCTTTGGAACAGGTTGTCCGCCAGGACCCTTTCCAAATATCACCTTCAAATCCTTGACCATATCATGTACATCAGCACCAGTACGGTGGCGAGGATTCGTCCGGTGATCCGCCTCACCTTTGAAATGCTTGCCTTTCTTTCTTACGGGATGCCTGCTCGGAAGAAATCGACGATGTCCCAGGTACACATTCTTCTAACAACTATTCAAATATATACTGTCGGTATCATCCAAACAGTGCGTGCATCTGTGGTATCCCTTGTTTGTCTGTCCTGAAAGGTTACTTAGAGAAGGCCAATCATTGATGGTCACGAACAACAATGCCTTTAGGTCAAATTCTTCCTGTTTGTGCTCATCCCATGCACGTACACCTGTTCCATTCCACAGTTGTAAGAGTTCTTCAACTAATGGCCTTAGGTACACATCAATGTCGTTGCCGGGTTGTTTAGGGCCTTGGATGAGCACTGGCATCATAATGAACTTCCGCTTCATGCACAACCAAGGAGGAAGGTTATACAAACATAGAGTCACAGGCCAGGTGCTATGGTTGCTGCTCTGCTCCCCAAAAGGATTAATGCCATCTGCGCTTAGACCAAACCATACGCTCCTTGCATCATCTGCAAACTCCTTCCCGTACTTTCTTTCGATTTTTCTCCACTGCGACCCGTCAGCGAGTACTCTCAACTTTCCGTCTTTCTTACGGTCTTCTATGTGCCATCGCATCGCCTTTGCATGCTCTTTGTTTTGGAACAAACGTTTCAACCGTGGTATTATAGGAGAATACCACATCACCTTGGCAGGAATCTTCTTCCTGGGGCGCTCGCCCTCGACATCACCATGCTCATCGCGGCTGATCTTATAGCGCAATGCACCACATACCGGGCAAGCGTTCAAATCCTCGTACTCACCGCGGTAGAGGATGCAATCATTAGGGCATACATGTATCTTCTGCACCTCTAACCCTAGAGGGCAGACAGCCTTCTTTGCTTCGTACGTACTCTCGGGCAATTCGTTGTCCTTTGGAAGCATATCCTTTATCGTTACCAGCAACTTTCCAAATTCCTTGTCAGATACACCATTCTCTACCTTCCATTGCAGCAATTCCAGTGTGGTGCCCAGCTTTTTCTTGTCACCTACGCAATTCGGGTACAACAATTTTTTGTGATCCTCTAACATGCGCTGCAACTTCTTCTTCTCCAAATCACTTGCGCAGTTTCTCTTTGCATCGGCAATGGCCCGACCTAGATCATCAACGGGCTCATCTGATGCCTCTTCTTCAGCTTCTTCCCGCATTGCCGGCTCAGCTTCTTCCCGCATTACCGGCTCAGCTTCTTCCCCCATTGTTGTATCATCGTATTCAGGGAACCCTTGGCCAGGATAGCTGTCGTCGTCCTCTTCTTCTTCATTGTCTTCCATCATAACCCCTCTTTCACCGTGCTTGGTCCAAACATTATAGTGGGGCATGAAACCGGACTCAAACAGGTGGACATGAATGGTTCTTGACGTAGAGTAATTGCGACCATTCTTACAGCCAGCACATGGACAAGGCATAAAACCATCCGCCCGCTTGTTTGCCTCAGCCGCAAGCAGAAAAGTATGCACGCCCTCAACGAACTGGGGAGAGCATCGGTCATCGTACATCCATTGCCGGCTCATCTTCATTACACAACACCGAATAGACCAAATTAATACAAGTTCATACATAAAGTTCATACAACACTTAAATGCAACAAACAAATAACTCTCTAGCTAAAGCATTTAAATGCAACAACAAATGCGATCAAGATCGCAACAAAGGTAACAATTGATCCAACAGCATAATGATACCAAGCCTCACTATCGATGGCATATTTTCTAATCTTTCTAATCTTCAAGCGCATTTTATCCTTCTTGATCTTGTGATCATCGACGACATCGGCAACATGCAACTCCAATTCCATCTTCTCCCCCTCAATTCTTTTCAATTTTTCTTTCAAGTACTCGTTTTCTCTTTCAACTAAATTTAACCTCTCGACAATAGGGTCGGTTGGAATTTCCGGTTCACATACCTCCTAGATAAAAATATCTATGTCAACTTGATGGGCATAATTTGTCATAAACACGAAATGCAACAAATAGTTTTAAAAGAGAATATACCACATCCGAATCATAACAAGGACGAGGGCCGACGGGGACGGATATCAAAACCATGGCACTATGTATAACAAAGAACGTACGGGTAAGATAATTATTATACGAGTAACTATATATCCAAATCACACAAACATTAATTTTTTATATAAAATTTCATGAACAAGAGGCTCACCACAAGGTGGTGCAGGCGACGGGACGATGCGGGCGATTGACGGTGGTTATGACGGAGATTTAGAAGGCACTAAGTAAACCACACCTACATATGCAAACTAAGTGTTATTTTGACCTCAAATTGCATATAAATCAAATACTAGCACATATATATATTTCCTCCCAAATTACTACACTCACAAATTAATAACTATATAAAGCATTGCAAGAGCTAATCTAGCAATGAGAGATGAAAGGACAAAGTTGCTAACCTTTGTGATCACTTGAATGGATGGGGGCCTTCAAATCTTGACAAATTTTGTGCAAAATGTGTGATGAGCTCGAGGGGAGAAGAGGAAGAACAGAGAGGAGAGGAGAGGGGAAAGGGGGAAGAACAGAGCGAGCTGGACAAAGGGTTTATATGCAGGAGGACCTATAGTACCGGTTCGTGGCACGAACCGGTACTAAAGGTGCCGGGTGGGGCCCAGACTGGCAACATCCTGCCACCACCCTCATTAGTACCGGTTCGTGGCACGAACCGGTGCTAAAGGTTAGCCACGAACCGGTACTAATGGGAGCGGCCCGGCTAGCCGTTGGAACCGGCACTAATGTATACATTTGTGCCGGCTCTAATACAAACCGGCACTAATGTGCTTCACGTTTGACCCTTTTTCTACTAGTGGTACCAAATTCGTGACTTAAATATTCTCCTCCACGATCCGATTGTAAGAATTTTATCTTTCGGTCACGTTGATTCTCTACTTCATTCTGAAATTCCTTGAACTTTTCAAAGGTCTCAGACTTGTGTTTCATCAAGTAGACATACCCATATCTACTCAAGTCATCAATGAGAGTGAGAACATAACGATATCCTCCGCGAGCCTCAATGCTCATTGGACCGCACACATCGGTATGTATGATTTCCAACAAGTTGGTTGCTCGCTCCATTGTTCCGGAGAACGGGGTCTTGGTCATTTTGCCCATGAGGCATGGTTTGCATGTGTCAAATGATTCATAATCGAGAGACTCTAAAAGTCCATCAGCATGGAGCTTCTTCATGCGCTTGACACCAATGTGACCAAGGCGGTAGTGCCACAAGTATGTGGGACTATCGTTATCAACTTTACATCTTTTGGTATTCACACTATGAATATGTGTAACATTACGTTCGAGATTCATTAAGAATAAACCATTGACCATCGGGGCATGACCATAAAACATATCTCTCATATAAATAGAACAACCATTATTCTCGGATTTAAATGAGTAGCCATCTCGTATTAAACGAGATCCAGATACAATGTTCATGCTCAAACTTGGCACTAAATAACAATTATTGAGGTTTAAAACTAATCCCGTAGGTAAATGTAGAGGTACCGTGCCGACGGCAATCACATCGACCTTGGAACCATTCCTGATGCGCATTGTCACCTCGTCCTTCGCCAGTCTCCGCTTATTCCGCAGCTCCTGCTATGAGTTACAAATGTGAGCAACGGCACCGGTATCAAATACCCAGGAGTTACTACGAGTACTGGTAAGGTACACATCAATTACATGTATATCAAATATACCTTTAGTGTTGCCGGCCTTCTTATCCGCTAAGTATTTGGGGCAGTTCCGCTTCCAGTGACCCTTCCCCTTGCAATAAAAGCACTCAGTTTCAGGCTTGGGTCCATTCTTTGACTTCTTCCCGGCAACTGGCTTACCGGGCGCGGCAACATCTTTGCCGTCCTTCTTGAAGTTCTTATTACCCTTGCCCTTCTTGAACTTAGTGGTCTTATTGACCATCAACACTTGATGTTCTTTCTTGATTTCAACCTCTGCTGACTTCAGCATTGAAAATACTTCAGGAATGGTCTTCACCATCCCCTGCATATTGTAGTTCATCACAAAGCTCTTGTAGCTTGGTGGGAGCGACTGAAGGATTCTGTCAATGACCGCCTCATCCGGGAGGTTAATGTCCAGCTGGGACAAGCGGTTGTGCAACCCAGACATTTTGAGTATATGCTCACTGACAGAACTATTTTCCTCCATCTTACAACTATAGAACTTGTCGGAGACTTCATATCTCTCGACCCGGGCATGAGCTTGGAAAACTAGTTTCAGCTCCTCGAACATCTCATATGCTCCGTGTTGCTCAAAACACTTTTGGAGCCCCGGTTCTAAGCTATAAAGCATGCCGCACTGAACGAGGGAGTAATCATCAGCGCGAGACTGCCAAGCATTCATAATGTCTTGGTTCTCTGGGACGGGTGCATCACCTAGCGGTCCTTCTAGGACATATTGTTTCCTGGCAGCTATGAGGATGATCCTCATGTTCCGGACCCAGTCCGTATAGTTGCTGCCATCATATTTCAGCTTGGTTTTCTCTAGGAACGCATTGAAGTTCATGTTGACATGAGCGTTGGCCAGTTGATCTACAAGACATATTTGCAAAGGTTTTAGACTAAGTTCATGATAATTAAGTTCATCTAATCAAATTATTGAATGAACTCCCACTCAGATTTGACATCCCTCTAGTTATCTAAGTGTTACACGATCCGAGTCGACTAGGCCGTGTCCGATCATCACGTGAGACGGACTAGTCATCATCGGTGAACATCTCCATGTTGATCGTATCTTCTATATGACTCATGTTCGACCTTTCGGTCTCTGTGTTCCGAGGCCATGTCTGTACATGCTAGGCTCGTCAAGTTAACCCTAAGTGTTCTGCATGTGTAAATCTGTCTTACACCCGTTGTATGTGAACGTAAGGATCTATCACACCCGATCATCACGTGGTGCTTCGAAACGACGAACTTTAGCAACGGTGCACAGTTAGGGGGAACACTTTCTTGAAATTATTATAAGGGATCATCTTATTTACTACCGCCGTTCTAAGTAAACAAGATGCATACAACATAATAAACATCACATGCAATTATATAGTAGTGGCATGATATGACCAATATCATATAGCTCCTTCGATCTCCATCTTCGGGGCTCCATGATCATCTTCGTCACCGGCATGACATCACGATCTCCATCATCATGATCTCCCTCATTGTGTCTTCATGAAGTTGTCACGCCAATGATTACTTCTACTTCTATGGCTAACGCGTTTAGCAATAAAGTAAAGTAATTTACATGGCGTTCTTCAATGACACGCAGGTCATACAAAAAATAAAGACAACTCCTATGGCTCCTGCCGGTTGTCATACTCATCGACATGCAAGTCGTGATTCCTATTACAAGAACATGATCTCATACATCACAATATATCATTCATCATTCATCACAACTTCTGGCCATATCACATCACATGACAATCGCTGCAAAAAAACAAGTTAGACGACCTCTAATTGTTGTTGCATCTTTTACGTGGCTGCAATTGGGTTCTAGCAAGGACGTTTTCTTACCTACGAATAACCACAACGTGATTTTGTCAACTTCTATATACCCTTCATAAGGACCCTTTTCATCGAATCCACTCCAACTAAAGTGGGAGACACAGACACCCGCCAGCCACCTTATGCAACTAGTGCATGTCAGTCGGTGGAACCGGTCTCACGTAAGCGTACGTGTAAGGTTGGTCCGGGCCGATTCATCCCACAATACCGCTGAAGCAAGATAATACTAGTAGCGGCAAGCAAGTTTACAAGATCTACGCCCACAACAAAATTGTGTTCTACTCGTGCAATAGAGAACTACGCATAGACCTAGCTCATGATGCCACTGTTGGGGAACGTTGCAGAAAATTAAAAAATTTCCTACGGTTTCACCAAGATCCATCTATGAGTTCATCTAAGCAACGAGTCGTGGGAGATGCATCTACCAACCACTTTGTAGATCGCGAGCGGAAGCGTTCAAAAGAACGGGGTTGAAGTAGTCGTTCTTGTCGTGATCCTATCACCGGAGATCCTAGCGCCGAACGGACGGCACCTCCGCGTTCAACACACGTACGGGGCGGATGACGTCTCCTCCTTCTTGATCCAGCAAGGGGGAAGGAGAGGTTGATGATGATGGCTCCAGCAGCAGCACAACAGCGTGGTGGTGGTGGAACAGCAGCACTCCGGCAGGGCTTCGCCAAGCACGTGACGGAGGAGGAAAAGGTGTAGCAGGGGGAGGGAGGCGCCAGAACTTCAGGGTGCGGCTGCCCCTTCCCCCCTCCCTTTATATAGGCCCCCAGGGGGGGCGCCAGCCCTGGGAGATCCAATCTCCCAAGGGGGCGGCGGCCAAGGGGGGTGGAGTACCCCCCAAGGCAAGTGGGGCGCTCCCCCCACCCTAGGGTTTCAACCCTAGGCGCAGGGGGTGGGCCAAGGGGGGCGCACCAGCCCACTATGGGCTGGTTCCCCTTCCCACTTCAGCCCTTGGGGCCCTCCAGGATGGGTGGCCCCACCCGGTGGACCCCCGGGACCCTTTCGGTGGTCCCGGTACAATACCGGGTGACCCCGAAACTTTCACGATGGCCGAAATATCACTTCCTATATATAATTCTTCACCTCCGGACCATTCCGGAACTCCTCGTGACGTCCGGGATCTCATCCCGGACTTAGAACAACCTTCGGTATACTGCATACTCATATTCATACAACCCTAGCGTCACCGAACCTTAAGTGTGTAGACCCTACGGGTTCGGGAGACACGTAGACATGACCGAGACGGCTCTCGGGCAATAACCAACAGCGGGATCTGGATACCCATGTTGGCTCCCACATGCTCCTCGATGATCTCATCGGATGAACCACGATGTCGAGGATTCGAACAACCCCGTATACAATTCCCTTTGTCAATCGGTACGTTACATGCCCGAGACCCGATCGTCGGTATCCCAATACCTCGTTCAGTCTCATTACCGGCAAGTCACTTTACTCGTACCGTAATGCATGATCCCGTGACCAAACACTTGGTCACTTTGAGCTCATTATGATGATGCATTACCGAGTGGGCCCAGAGATACCTCTCCGTCATACGGAGTGACAAATCCCAGTCTCGATCCGTGTCAACCCAACAGACACTTTCGGAGATACCTGTAGTGCACCTTTATAGTCACCCAGTTACGTTGTGACGTTTGGTACATCCAAAGCACTCTTACGGTATCCGGGAGTTACACGATCTCATGGTCTAAGGAAGAGATACTTGACATTGAAAAAGCTCTAGCAAAACGAACTACACGATCTTGTGCTATGCTTAGGATTGGGTCTTGTCCATCACATCATTCTCCTAATGATGTGATCCCGTTGTCAATGACATCTAATGTCCATAGTCAGGAAACCATGACTATCTGTTGACCAACGAGCTAGTCAACTAGAGGCTCACTAGGGACATGTTATGGTCTATGTATTCACACGTGTATTACGATTTCTGGATAATACAGTTATAGCATGAATAAAAGACAATTATCATGAACAAGGAAATATAATAATAACACTTTTATTATTGCCTCTAGGGCATATTTCCAACAATAATAAGCGACGACGATAGTATAGAACAACAACAGTAAACAACGATGGCACTACAGTGCATATTGAACACACCCATACAAAAATATTCGCCGGACGTGCATTTTTTTTAAACATTTACAACTGTAGGAAAACATGGACTATTATATTCAAACAAGTTGACAACGACAGAAGTATGAATATGAATAAATTCAAATTTAAAGATGACGGCATGAAGACAAAATAATAATCCAAATGTCATTCTCGACTTAAATATTCAAAATAGTAGTGCCTTCTTCATCACAAGATATCAGAGTCGAAATAAATGAAACCATCATTTGAGCCTAGAAAAATTTCTAGTACATAAATTTTGCCGCATTTATTTCTTCTTTGCAAGCCACGTACTTTGTCCTCCACATCGTTGAGCGTATTTCTCTCCGAAAAAATAAGTTGCGCAATCATTAAGTCCCTCGATTTATTAATTGACTCCTGTTACAACTTCATATTAGTACAATCCAAATAGTATTACATAATAAATTTAAATAAATATAAGCATTTGAAATAAAACCAGACTTGCGAAAAATGGCTTGTCCATTTGTCACCGTTCCAATATTGAAAGCATCGAAGAACAAATATTCCACATGAATTGTTGGTCCATACAAACAACGGTTCATACGTTCGCATTTCAGGTAAGATATTAAAATAATATGAAAGTATATACTCACCCGTCTTCTTGTTGTGACATCTTATATGTTTTGATAGGCCAGGTAGACACATCCGGATAATTCACAGCACCGCTCGCATTCGCATCACGTATGTCATATCCAAGTTGTTTCCTCTGTTCATATAAATGATAGCATGGAAAGGATTTAACATAGTTCAGTTACTAAATGATAGTTTCAATATGCTCATGTAAATTTATGATGTACCAGCTCCTCAACTTTGTCTTTAATTTCTCTGTCAAGTTCGGGTCCCATCAAAGAATCAAGAACCTAGAACTCTTCCTTCGGGCGATGCATGACGACCGAAACCTAGTGGGTATTTCCCTTATTAATAGGAATATAAGTCTGTATCACAACGAAAATATGATGTAATCAACATATACTGTCTTATTATTTATATCCCATATATGCATACATTAAGCCAGTCAAACTTACCTTATCTTTTTAAAAATACTCATCGGTGCATCTATTCACGGGTCCATTCTTCTTCGCCACAACTTCGTTCTCATTTTTTCCTGGCTCGGTGTCCAGTCTAAATTCAAGTAACCAATTGACCAGCCAGGTCGGCATTATATGACGATCGTCACCAACAACTCCCAACAGATACGACGAATAAGCGTTGATAACTTGAAAATAATTTAAATGATGTATAACAATTCCAATTTGCATTGAACGCTAATATAAAACACAACAATAACTTACATCACCGGTTAGCCATTGATGGTCAAAAATCTTACAAGCCCTCTCTGTACTGAGACCTTCGTGCATGCCATCATTGAATATTTCCTTCTTTCTATGTTTTGTTGACTGCTCATAAGCACGGACAAACTTAACACTAGCTTTAATCACATCGTATTCATCTTGAAAGACTTCTTTCTCGAATAGTTCTGCAACACATAATGGTAATATGTTAATAAATCAATGATAAGTAGTAAGTTCAGCTCGAAAACAATATGATAAAACTCACTTGCTTTTGCAGAACGTTTTGCACGCTTAGTCGGTATAGCTTGCACATAAGGAGACTTCATAAGGTTTGATACCTTGCACTTCCGTTTCCCTACAACCTCCTCCGGTACCTCATCTTCTCTAATAGAACCTACGGATCCACGTGATGCGATTTCATCTGTTCCTAAAGATGTAATGGATTTCTCATTACATACCTCAGGAACTTCGATAGGATCTTCTTTATCACCCTTGAAACTATCCCAATATTCAGGTGTGCAATAATAAGGTCTCTTCTCTTCAGAATCATTAAGATCATCTTCATCATCCTCTTGCACATTCTTTTTTGCTGGTGTTTTGAAATTGTCCACATCAGGATGATATACCCATTCTTTACGAGGTTCTCCACCATAGTTTCTAGTTTCACTATTATCACCATACTCATTCTCTTCTTCTTTCTCAATATCACCGGCTTTGTAGAAGATGGCGCTTTTGTTCAATTTCTCTATGACCCTCTGTGATTACAAATTAGTTGTAGTTACTTATGTGACACATCAAAAAACAAAGTGAACGACGAAATAACAAAACTTGTACGTGTGTGCATAGCTCCGGCATACGAAGCATGTCCTTACGAATGTGCTTCAGCTCAGTCAAAATCCGATCCATAATAGGGTTCTGGGTAGCGGAAGCCTCAGATGTACTCACACCTGTTCTCCTTCCTGCAATGTTAGACTTTCTCGTACTGGATTTCTTGTTTTTTTCAGCCTGTTCCACCCTAATTTTGTTTAATCAGTACTCTTCAGTAATGGTGTCATCGATCTACAACATAAAGAATCATACATTCATATTTAATTAATAATTAATTGCAGACTTTAAATGAAAAAAATTGAACATATTACCATCCCAACACCACGACTATATTCAAAGGCGTACTTGTCTCTTTTCTCCGCTGCCTCTTCTTTCCAGTTCCTCATCAAGGGGCTCAACAACGCTAACGGATCATATTGCGGACCGGTGCTTGGCTCCACCTTCTCCCAATATAGATACTGCAAAACAAAAAAAACAACCATTTAGCATGTGTTACACTATTATTAGATAATACAAAATATTTAATTTAATAAATAAATCATACTTGCAGAAGTGCTAGGTTGCGACGTGGCCATTCCCTGACACGGTCGGGCTGCAAGACCATATCAGTCTCTGACAAACAAAACCGCAAAGTGAATGCATTCCAGTTGAACTTTTTTATCAACCTGACATCTTGCACTAGTGCATAATAATTCTTTAGAATGTACTCATCAGACACTGGTGCAATTATAGTCCCTAACAGGACGACAAACGCCATCCGAACAAATTCATCGTCCGCGTTTTTATTTCTCACAATCTTCTCAATAAGAACATCAATCAATATTTTACCATTCTTCTTGTTAACAAAATTGGCTGGAATTTTATTGCTTTGCCTTGGTCCATACTCAAAAATCTAGAAACACCCACTCCTTCATTCTTGAAACCAAATATAGCGAACACATCATCGGGCCTCAGTGAAATCAACCTTTTTATCTGGCTGCCTCTTGGACCATGAATTTTTTACTACTAGGATTGAAACCTTGAATCATAAGCGCAAGCAAATTATGACGCATCTTCACCGAAGGTATTCGTAACATGCCCTCCATCTCCGTTTCGTAAAATGTAAATCGCTGACTTGGTGTTAACTTATTAACAAGACTAACCCACTTTTCTATGCAACATGCAATCACAACATCGATGTCCATACTGCATATAATAATATCTATGTGACGTTGCATGCAACTAGATGTTATATTATGATGAAAATATTAAAAGAAATACCTACCCAACGGCGACTAGTGTGGGCGACGGTGACCACTGCGGCTGACGGCGAGCGCTGACGGCGGGCGCTGACGTCGACTAGTGTGGGTGATGACGGGCGTTGACGGCGGGCGAAGCTGTCGGGCGGGGAACGACAGTGTGGGCGGCCGTGGCCGACACGGATTAGATCGGGCGCGTCTTCGGCACGTACGAGGCAAAAGTGCACGCACGACGTGATTGGGCACCGATGTCCGCGATTGTTGAGAATATTCTCTCGGATAGCGACGACTTGTGGAGATATTCCTGGGGTCAGGCCCGCGGCGATTAGTTTGCAACCAATACACGCGACGTGATATAACCGTCGGTCCTGATTTAGTCCAACACCAGTGTGGGCAACGGCTCGTTGACTTATTTATATATTTTTCTAATCAAATTTTAATAAGTGTATGTCTCCAGTGAACCTTTTTTCCTTTTTGTCAAATTCATGATTTTTGTATTCCCCCTTGTGTTAGTGTGTGATCATTTATTTTACGTGTAATTATTGTTTTAAGATTTCTTGAAAAAAATTTGTTTTTATTTTTCTATGATTTTCTGGGCCGAAAACCCCTAAAATACTGCCCGGACATGACGCAACGTGCGTTCATTGTCCGATTTCGTTCATCTTTGGTGTGCGGTACCCGGGCGGGGCCCCACACGCGCTGCCAAAAGTTGGGTGCATTTCGTGAAACCACTCAGGCACTTGGTGTGGAAGGCGATGGTTTCGGTATGGGCGGAGGGGACCCTTGGTCGTACGTCTCTCCGCCGCATCCGCCAAACTGGCTCATTTTTTTCCACCTGCCACAGTGACCATGCAGGACACGCACGCCAAAATTTGTTGAGTTTCGAGGCTCTACGGATTTTCTTTGATTTTCCGAGCCGAAAACCCCT